>NW_007249260.1:357567-363841 GCF_000164805.1 Carlito syrichta | reverse complement strand
GGAGGGGGAGGGGCAGGGGCAGAGGATCTTGCCCAGCGGCCCCGGGGCTCTCCGGCAGCCCCGGAGTATGGACCCGAGTACCCCGTGGCAGCTCGGCCCTCGGTCTCCTCCAGCGAAGTTGGGGCTGGGTCGGCAGCCGGGACCCCGAGTTCTAGTCCATTCCCTCCGAAACTCCTCCTGCCCCAGCTCTCTCTGGGCCTCTCAACGGCCACAGTCCCCTAGTTTGTGCTGGGACGACGGGAGGATCCCACTCCTGTGCGGGGCGGCGGGAAGGTCTCGGGGAGGAGCTCATTCGTGTGCGGAAACCGCGGGAGGATCCCACTCGTGTGCGGAGACGGCGGGCGGATCCCACTTGTGTGCTAGGACGACGGGAGGGCCCCGGGAGGCTCACACTCGTGTGCTGGAGGGTCCCGGGGAGGATCTCATTTGTGTGCCGGGACGACAGGAGGGCCCGGGAGGATCCCATTCGTGTGCGGGGCGACGCGAGGGTCTAGAGGAGGATCCCACTCGTGTGGGACTGAGGGAGGGTCCCAGGGAGAATCTACTGGTGTGCAGGACTCCTGTGTGGGAGGAGCTGTGGTCCGTGGGTCCCCAGTCTCTCCTTTCTCCTGTTAACAATTAAACCGAGGCACTGTTAAAGTATTAAAGATTTTAAGTGAGGAAACGCCATTCATGGTCTGTGGTTTGGGGTCTAAGGGACAGTCTTGAAGGAAAAAGGTGCAGGAAGAAGCAAACTTCATTCAATAACGCATCAGTAACAGTTATGTAGTCACCTTATCTGGACTATCCAGGTGGCTATTTCCTGGTTGTTATCAGGTTAATTGGTTGTGGTTGTTAGTTAAGTTTATTTCTCTCCAAGTTACTAATTTATAAGAAACGCATTTGAGGTAGATTTCAGTTTCCTTATATTAAAACAGAGGACACTCCAGCCACTTGAGTTTAATTGCCTACTTAGTTATTTTAACATTCCACAGGAAAACTGTTTTCTCATTGCTTTATAACATTAGCAACTATTTGTCCTTTATTGTACTTTTTAATTAGGTGCAGGTCTTTTCATTGTTTGTTATTTTTTTACAAAGTAGATGATTTTTTTTTTTTTTGAGTTGGAGTCTCATTCTGTCGCCCAGACTGGAGTGTAGTGGCCGCTGCCGGCCACCACAGCCTCGACCTGCCAAGCTCCTGCGATCCTTCCGCCTCAGCCTTCCGAGTAGCCGGAATTACAGGCACGCGCTACCACGCCCAGCTAATTAGTAGATGATTCTTTATAAAATATTTTCTAGTTCATAACATTTCACATGAGTGGAAGGCAGAGAATAATCACCTGACACAGCCTATAACATTTTTTTCCTCTTCTCCTTTTATCTTCCACAGACACAGACACCTTATAAGAATGTCTTGGATTTAGGGTCCTTTTTGAAAACTTTGAGGACAGACAGACTGAGGTATGGGATGGAGCCTCTTGTGGGGGCTAGGGGAAGCAACTGAGTGCCCGAGGCTCACAGGAGTCTTCTGGTATCTCCTTCTTCTAAAAAGGGAACCCTTTAGAACATTAAGATTTTTTTTCCCAGTGGTTTCTTTCTCCCATGGCTATTTTGGCATGTCTCCCTTTCTTTTCCCCCTTCTTTCTCTAATAAACTTTGTTTGAAAACTTAAAAAAAAAAAAGATTTTTCTTTCCCCAGTCCCGCTTTCCCTTCCTTGGAGACATAATGGTGGTCAGCCAATCTGATGCTGATATTAAGGGGAAAAGACAGAAATGATTCCTGCCTTCTGGATTATCTCAGACTTGGGAAGGGAGAAAAACTATCCCAAAAGACAAGGAAAACCCTCCCCAGCAATGTACTTCAAGATCCTGCAAACTGGCCAGGCATGGTGTCTCATGCCTGTAGTCCCAGTGCTTTGGTAAACCAAGGTGGGAGGGTTGCTTGAGACTAGGAGTTTGAGACCACCCTGGGCAACATAGCAAGCCCCCATCTCTACAAAAAAACAAAAAAATTAACCTGGCATGGTGGTGCACGCCTATAGCCCCAGCAACTCAGAAGACTGAGGGAGAAAGCGCTCCAGGAGCCCAGAAGTTAGAGGCCATGGTAAGCCATGATCATGCCACTGTATTCCAGCTTGGGTGACAGAGTGAGACCCCCAACTCAAAAAAAAAAAAAAAAAAAAAAAGATCCTGCAAAACAGAATATACCTCAGGCACACAAGGGATACAAGGGATGCAGTATCTCCTGGGAAGATCATCATTGAGTACTTCAGTGATGGGGGTAGGAGGGTGTACCACATGGTATGATGGCCTGACTTGACATTTGAGTGAAACATGCACTGTTTCTTCCTGGGCTTCTCACCTTGAAAAGATTTGTTCATTTGTCAGGGCCTCAGTCTTTCGTTAAATGTAAAGTGTATTTTATCAACAGATCTTGAAAGATAAAATGGGCTGGGCGTGGTGGCTCAGCCTGTAATCCCAGCACTTTGGGAGACCAAGGCGAGAGGATTGCTTGAGCCTGGGGATTCAAGACCAGCCTGGGCAACTTGGTGAGACCTCGTCTCGTGAGACCTCGTCTCTACAATAAATCACAAAAACTAGGTGGGCATGGTGGCATGCGTCTGTAGTTTCAGCTACTTGGAAGACTGAGACAGAAGGATCACCTAAGCCCAGCAGGTCAAGGCTGCAATGGCCATGAGCGTGCCACTGTACTCCAACCTGGGCAACAAAGAGTGAGACTCCAACTCAAAAAAAACCCAAAAAAACAAAACAGAAAGAAAGAAGGATAAAATGAAACATCCCAAAAAGGAGAGAAAGAAGTGGATTTAAAAGAATTAGTTTATATTTTCCCTCTGAGCAAGTTTCTGATTTCTGTTTTTATTTCCCCTCTTTTGGGTGATTTCAAATGAAATTCCAAGGCTTTTACTCAAAATTGCTAGCAGGATAGAGAACTAGAGAAAATCTTTCATTACGAATGTAGAAAAATACATTTCCATATAAGAAAGAAAGTGTGGTAGATAAATTGGTAAATTACAAAGATTGATAAAAACATCAGTTCCTCATCTTTGCAGGGTAGATAATTTGTGACAATGGGTAAATCTCTTCTATTACTTGTTATCTAAACTGGGTAAATTAATGCTAAATCATAGGGAACAACTTGCCCAAGCACTCTGGTTAGGATTTCCAATTCCGTTTTAAGTGGAAATGGTAAAAGCAGGGATCCTTCTTATTCCTGATTTTAGAGGAAAACCTTTTTTTGTATTTCAACATTGATTATGATGTTCCTGTGGATTTTTCACATATGATCTTTTCTCATGTTGTGATAGCTTCCTTTTAGTCCTAGTTTGTTGTATGTTTTTATCATGAATGGGTCTTAATATTTTGTTAAATGCTTTTTTTGCTTCAGTTGAGATCTTTGTGGTATTTCACTCATTTTGGTAATGTGGTGTGCACATTGATTGATTTTCATATATTGAACCATCCTTGCACTTCAGGAATGAATCTCACTTGGTCATGGTTTATACTCCTTTTAGTGTGCTGCCTCATATGGTTTGCTAGTATTTATTTGAAGATTTTTACATTGCTATTCATAAAGGCACTTACTTGCAATTTTTTTCTTATAATGTCTTTGTCCTTGGTGTCAGAATAATTTTACCCTACTTTTATGAGTTTGGAAGTGTTCCTCCTCTTCATTTATTATTGGAAGAATTTGAGGAGGGTTGGTATAAATTTTTTTAATGTTTGGTAGATTTTGACAGTGAAAGTATTTAGTTCTGGGTTTTTATTTATTGGGGATTGATTACTACATCAGTCTCCTACAACTGTAAATCTGTTCAGATTTTCTGTTTCTGAATGAATCAGTCTCTGTACATTGTGTATTTCTAGTCATCTATTCACCGAATCAGTGTTTTCTAATTTTCTCACCTCCACTTAGAAACTTCTTAAATACAGTCTGAGGCATATAGCTTTTATAGTTGTGTTATGCTGTCATGTATGTATTTTGCTGCTGTTGATGTGGTGGTAAGGTCTGATTTGACGGAAAGCGTTGCATTGATCGATGATTTCTGGCCGCATTTTTAGAAAGCCTATGTCTCCTTGGGGTTACGATTTTCAAATATCCTTCTCAGTTTTTACTCTCTGTAATTTAGGCAGGAAGGCTAGCAGGGGATGGATCTGAGTATTTCCTTTACCTCAGGAGGTTTGGTTCTGGTAAAATCTCCATTGGTTAGGATTTTGAGAAATTGTTTCTTTTGAAGTTGGGACTTGTTAAGAACAGAATTCTCTGGGCTTTTTTGAAAATGCCTACTTTTTCCTTCTTCCTGCTGGAAGGATGAAGCAATTTTTCTGTGTGAGAGCCTGGTGGTACTTTTGGAGGTTAAACTCATGAATCTGTGGGACCCCCAAGACTGGGTACCCTGGAGATTTTAAATCTCAAACCTCAGCAACTCACCAATTAACTGATTAGGTTTTTCTACACCTGGAACATTTTCCCACAAGGGTTTCTTATGGTTTTCTGATTAAGTAAGTTATGATTCTCTGGGTGTGTCTCTCCATCTCTCCTATTTATGATTGTAGTTTGTCTGTGAATTCAATTCTTTGTTGGACTAAGAAGAGTTTTTTATTTCAATTTGTTTGCTTTTTCATTTTGTGGTTGTAAATTCTGCCTTCTATGTCTTTATCGACAAGACTGGAAACCAGAAGTGTCTGTCTCAAATTGCTGATGGTTGGCTGCTGACAGTTTTTAATCCTAAACCATCTTTATTCCAATTGTGGCCCCACATCAAGAGAAAATGAAAAGACACAAAGCACTTCCTCTTTTGGTGCCAGCAGCATATTGAAATCATGCACACCACTGACCATGGTAGTAAATTCTCACCCTAGCTTCCCACCTAATCTCAATGAGGAGAAGGGGGGGAAGGAGGCCTTGTTCCTTTTCTGCTCACTCAAACCATGTGAGATCTCCTGAGAGGTCTGCCCTACTCTCCTCTGTCATGTTAGCTATGTGAGTAATAACATTCTACTTTGTCAAAACCACAGCTCTGCAGGTGATCATATCAGCTGGCACCATGAAAAGATGTGCAGACAGTGTCCACCACTTTGTGGCCCTATCTTCCCTTACTCTGATGTGCTAGCCTGCTCTGCTGCCTGATGACTAGCATGCACTTTGACCTGCTGCTGAAGAGGAGTTAGTTCTTTGAGCTCGGGCTACTCTTTTTTTTTTTTTTCCTGCCAAACTTGTAAATTAAAACTCAAATTGCCACACTTCAGGGTAAACTATGCAAATAGTGTTTTGTTTTTGTTTTTGTCAAATATAATTGATTTTGTGGGGGGGATTTCCAGCAAAATGGCAACAGGACTGGTCAGACTGTGAGAGTCTCTGCAAAAGCAAATGTCCATAAAGACTCTGCGTGAATGGGTGTATGTTGGTGGGTGAATGAAAGTCTGTCTGAGGGGAGACTCTGGTTCATGCACCTGGGGCTCTCCTCCAGAGATGACTGCAACTGCGCACCACCCTGAGATTGGAGCTGCTGGTGCACAGGAGGCAATGATATATTGTCTCCAAGAGATTCATCTCACCAGAAAGGACACTCACAAACTCAAAGTAAGAGTATGGGAAACAAAATTTCAGGCAAATGGAACACAAAAGAAAGCAGGAGTTACGATCTTAATATTAGACAAAATACCCTTTAAGCTATCAAAAATTTAAAAAGATACAGAAGGTCACTACATAATGATAAAAGGTTCAATCAATCAACAAGAAATACTAATCCTAAACATATATGCCCCCAACATAGGAGCACCAACTTTCATAAAGCAGCTTCTAGGTAAACTTAAAAAAGGTATCAACTCGAACAGTATCGTAGCTGGGGACTTAAATACCCCACTCACAATCCTAGACAAATCATCAAGGCAAAAAAAAAAAAAAAATCAACAAGGAGATCCAAAACCTCAATGTGACTCTTGACCAAATGGACTTAATTGATACCTACAGAACACTCTACCCAACAATCACAGAATATACATTCTACTCAACGACACATGGAACATACTTTAAGATTGACTACATCAGCCGAGCTCAATGGCTCAGCCTGTAATCCCACACCTTTGGGAGGCTGAGGTGAGTGGATTGCCTGAGCCCGCAGGTTCGAGACCCACCTTGGCAACTTAACGAGACCTCATCTCTACAGTAAAATAAAAAATCAGCCGGGCTTGGTGGCTCAGCCTGTAATCCCGCGCCTTTGGGAGGCTGAGGTGAGTGGATTGCCTGAGCCTGCGGGTTCAAGACCCGCCTG
>NW_007249260.1:357037-357265 GCF_000164805.1 Carlito syrichta | reverse complement strand
CACTGCACTCCAGTCTGGGCGACAGAGTGAGACTCCAACTCAAAAAAAAATAAAAAAAATAAAAAAAAAAAAAAAATCAGCCGAGTGTCATAGTGCGTGCCTGTAATTCCGGCTACTCGGAAGACTGAGGCGGAAGAATCACTGGAGCCCAGCAGGTCGAGGCTGCAGTGGCCGGGAGTGGCCACCACATTCCAGTCTGGGTGACAGAGTATGACTCCCACCCCCCCC
>NW_007249260.1:354865-356748 GCF_000164805.1 Carlito syrichta | reverse complement strand
CAAAAAAAAAAAAAAAATGCAAAAGATGAAGTCACAACTGACCCCAAAGAAATACAAAAGATTATCAGAGACTACTATGTACACTTGTATGAAAAAAACTTGAAAACCTAAAGGAAATGGAGAATTTTCTGACATCACACAACCTCCCCAGGGTGAAACAAGAAGAAATCAAGACCCTGAATAGAATAATAAAAACCCAGGAAGTTGACTATGTCATAAGAAAACTACCTACAAAAAAGCCCTGGGCCAGATGCCTTTCCAGCAGAATTCTGCAAAATATACGAGGAACTGATACCAATCCTATTGAAGTATTCCAGGCAGTTGAGAAAGGTGTAACTCTCCCCAAATCGTTTGAAGAAGCTAACATCACATTGATACCCAAACCAGGTAAAGATCCAACAAAGAAAGAGAACTATAGGCCAATATCCTTGATGAATGTAGATGCTAAAATTCTCAAAAAGAGCCTAGCAAACCGGATTCAACAACACATCTCAAAAACCACCATGACCAAGTAGACTTCATCTCTGGGAGGCAGGGCTGGTTCAACTCTGTAATACCATAAATGTAATTAAATACATCAACAGATGTAAAAACAAAAACCACTTGATTATACTATTAGATGTGAGAAAAGCTTTTCATAAAATTCAGCACCTTTTCTTGATAAAAACCCTCGAACATCTAGGCATGGATGGAACATACCTCAAAATAATAAGAGCCATCTATGAGAAACTCACAGCCAGCAAACTGCTAAACAGACAGAAATTGGAACCATTTCCCCTGAAAACTGGAACAAGACAAGGATGCCCACTCTCACCCCTCCTTTTCAACATAGTTTTAGAAGTACTAGCTAGAGCAGTCAGACAAGAGAAAGAGATCAGGCGTATCCAAATAGGAAAAGATGAAGTCAAATTATTTCTTATTGCAGATGACATGATGCTAAACCTTGAAAACCCACAAGAATCTGTCAAAAACCTCCTGGCACTGATAAAGGACTTTGGCAAAGTCTCAGGGTATAAAATAAATGGGCAAAAGACAGTTGCATTTCTATACACCAACAATAAACAAACAGAAACCCAAATAAAAAGCACAATCCCATTCACAATAGCCAGAAAAAAAATCAAATACCATGGCATCTTCCTAACCACAGATGTGAAAGACATTTACAACAAAAACTATGAGACACTGCTCAAAGAAATCAAAGATGACACAAACAAATGGAAAAATATTTCATGCTCATGGATTAGAAGAATCAACATTGTTAAGATGTCCATCCCACCCAAGGCAAGCTACGGATTTAATGCAATACCCATTAAATTACCAGCAGCATTCTTCTCAGACCTGGAAATGACAAGACAGGAATTCATATGGAAACATAAATAACCACAAATAGCCAAAACAATCCTAAGAAAAAGAAACAAACAAACAAGAAACCACACAAAAAAAACCAAAAAACAAAGCAGAAAGTAGGTATCACACTCCCAGACCTTAAACTTTATTATAAAGCTACAATAATCAAAACAGCCTGGTACTGGTACAAGAATAGGCATATAGACCAATGGAAAAGGATATATATTCCAGAATCAAAACCTCAATTTCTCAACCAGCTCATCTTCAACAAATTCTCTGCCACCAATCACTGGGAAGAGGAGAACCTATTCAGTAAATGGTGCTGGGAAAACTGGCTGACCACATGCAGAAAATTAAAATAAGATCCCTACCTATCCCCATACACAAAAATCAACTCTAAATAGATCAAAGACCTAAACATAAAACCTCAAACTATAAGAACCTTGGAGCCGGGCTCGGTGGCTCAGCCTGTAATCCCGTGCCTTTGGGAGGCTGAGGTGAGTGGATTGCCTGAGCCTGCGGGTTCAAGACCCAAC
>NW_007249260.1:348632-354735 GCF_000164805.1 Carlito syrichta | reverse complement strand
GGGAGCGGCCACTGCACTCCAGTCTGGGTGACAGAGTGAGACTCCAACTCAAAAAAATAAATAAATAAAAGAACCTTAGAAAATGCAGGAGACACCCGTATGGAAATTGGAACTGGCAACCAATTCCTGATCAAAACTCCAAGTGCCCATGCCATAAGAGATGAGATAAACAAGTGGGACCTCATCAAACTGACAAGCTTTTTCAAAGCCAAAGAAGCCATCAAGAAAGCAGGCAGACAGCCCACAGACTGGGAAAAAATATTTGCCAATGTATGTCTGACAATGACCTAACATCTAAGATCTACAAGGAACTCAAACGTCTGAAAAGAAAAAAACAAACAGCCCCATTGCAAAGTGGGCAACAGATATAAATAGACACTTCTCAAAAGAAGACATACAAGCACTCAACAAATACATGAAAAAATACTCAGCCTCACTAGTCATCAAAAAATGCAAATTAAAGCCACACTAAGATACCACCTAACTCCAGTCAGGATGGCCATCATCAATAACTCAAAAAACAACAGATGTTGGAGAAGATGCGATAAAAAGGGAATACTTCTACACTGTTGGTGGGAGTGTAAACTAGTACAACCTCTGTGGAAAACAGTGTGGTGATTCCTAAAAGATCTAAAAATCAACTTTCCATACAACCCCACAATCCCCCTGCTGTGAATATACCCGAAAGAACTCAAATCACTATATAAAAAAGATATCTGCCGGGCTCGGTGGCTCAGCCTGTAATCCCACACTTTGGGAGACTAAAGTGAGTGGATTGCCTGAGCCTGCAGGTTCGAGACCCGCATGGGCAACTTGGCGAGACCTCATCTCTACAATAAATCAAAAAATTAGCCAGGCATGGTGGCATGTGCCTGTAGTTCCAGCTACTTGGAAGGCTGAGGCGGTAGGATTGCCAGAGGCCAGCAGGTCAAGGCTGCAGTGGCCAGGAGCGGCCACTACACTCCAGTCTGGGTGACAGAGTGAGACTCCAACTCAAAAAAAAAAAGATATCTGCACACGTATGTTTATCACAGCATTGTTCACAGTAGCAAGAACATGGAACCAACTGTACTACCCATCAAAAGAGGTCTGGATGAAAAAACTTGATACATATACACAATGGAATATTATGTAGCCATAAAGAAGGACAAAATCATGAACTTCACAGCAACCTGGATGGACTTAGAGTCTATAATACTGAGTCATGTAACACAGAAACAAAGAACTAAGTATCACATGTTCTCACTCATAAGCAAACCTTGAACAATTATTGTAAGAAAAGGATTGGCATTAGCAGGAAACTGCCATGGGGTAGGGTGGGGGAGGAGGCTGGATTGGCAGTAATGGGAATCTGCTGGGGGTGGGGGCACACTTCATCAACAAGGGTATCTGCATAATGAACATTTGTATACCTAGCCCTGAATTGTGCCCCACATTTTTAAAATAAAAAATTAAAAGAGAAAAAAAAATATATATATATATAAAATTGATTTTTAGAATTTTTACCATGGAGTATAGTCACAAAACAAAGAATAAAATGTTTGTCATAAGTTGTAGTAATAATAATAGAAACATCCTTATGATCGTCATCAAGATTCATAGCTGGTAAGGCTGGGCATGATGGCTCACCCCTGCAATCCCCCCCCAAAAGAAAATCGCCTCTTCTGTCAACAAAACATTTGCTTTTGACTTCTCCAAGTGTTATGCTTTTATCTTTCACATTTGAATCTACAATAAATTGATCAAAGTCCATGGAATAGAAAAGAGTGCAATGATTGCATTTTTCCAATTAAAAACCAGTTCGCTCCACCCCATGTTTTAAAGTGCTATAGATTTTCTTCACTATTGTATAATGCCTGCTCTATTATTAGTCAACTTTCCAGGTCATTAAAGACTCTTTTCCTTTTCCTGGACCTATTTATCTCTCTGGTAATACTATGCTGTTCCATATATTACATTCTAAAATCTTTGATGTACATTAGGCAAGCCATTACACTGTTGTTCAGAAGACTTTGACAATTGTTAGACATGCTAATTTTATAGATTTGGAGTAATTGTTTTTGTTGAGTGTAAAAATCTTTGGGGGCTTATGGAATTGTATAAGAATATCATTTGTGAGAAATGGCATCTAGATGATGTTGAGGTTTGTTTTGTTTTGTTTTGTTTTGTTTTGAGTCAGAGTCTCACTCTTTCAGGCTAGAGTGCAGTGGCTGACCACAACTCACTGCAGCTTAACCTCCTGGAGTATGGGGATCCTTCTGCCTCTGTCTCCCAAGTAGCTGGCACTACAGGCATGTGCCCCACCACACCCGGCTACTTTTTAAAATTTTTCTGTGGAGACAAGGTCTTGCTATGTTGCCCAGGCTGGTTTCGAACTCCTGGGCTCAAGCAATCTTCTGCATTGGTCTCCCAAAGTTCTGGGATTACAGGCATGAGCCACCTGGCCTGACATTGAGTCCTTTCTAAGAAGATATGATGTCCTTCAACTTATTCCATTCTTCTTTGACATTTCCCAATAGAAACTTTAATGTTGTGCTGTTTGGTTCACTAGATATTGATCCTGAGTTTTATTTACTTGATTAAATTTAGTCTTCGGTAAACCACTTGCAAGATTCCAGATGTTCTCTTTTGGTATAATCACATGGGATGGGCTCAGTTCCCTAATTAACAAGTTGTGACAGCACATGAGGAATACTGTCTACCAGGAAAACTCATTATACACTCAGTGCTCAGTGCTTTTTAGGGGGTTGATTCCTTAGGCACCACTGCAAGAATGGAACAAAATAATAGACTTTCAGAAGGAAAACAGGAACTCATCAAATACCACTCTTTAAGGATAAACTATTTAGGCACAGTGAATAACTTTTATCACTTAGGTTGATGGGATCTCTTCCATAGTTTAAGTTCCCTGACTCCAGTAAAGATTAAACTTTTTGAGAAGGCATGTATCAGGATAATTAGTCTCAAAACTGCTGATACTCTCTTCTACCCACTTGGTAGTAGGACTTTGTTATGACATGTACTATAAATGTACTCTACAGTGTAAAATTAGGGGTGACTTAGCAGCATATCTTACACCCTGGACCCATCAGTGAGATGGATGTTTCTGCTCCACTGTTGCCTTTCTAAATAGTTCAGTTTCAGCATCAGAACTGTTGTGTGGGAGAAAGTAAGTATATATGGAGAGAAAGAGTTCTGACTACCAAGTCATGGAATAAATTTTTGGAGACTGCAAAATCATGTGACAGTCTAATATATTGACTAAATATTTCAATGCTGTCAGTCTCACCCATCCTCCTCTACACATATCTGGGATGGTCTAGGACTCAGTGGCTTTTGAAGGTGTGACTATGACCTTCACCCAGAAGGAGTGGGCTTTCAAAATGCTTTCCAGGAGAAGCTCTATAGAGATGTGATGCAGGAAACCTCCAGGAAAGAATTTTTTTAGTCAATTAAAGAATAACTATTTCATGGTCATCAATGCTATTTCATGATTTGGAATGTGGAAAAAATAATTTGGTTAATTAATCAGTCATGGTTGCTGTATACAATGAACCTAGTGTCTTAGTGCCTTTTGTGTAACTATCACAGAATACCTGGCACTGGGTAACTTACAATGAAAAGACGTTTATTTTGGTTCACAATTCTGGTGACTGAAAAGTCCAAGATTGGGCACCTCCCTGTAGTGAGGGCCTCATGCTACTTCAACTCATGGCAGAAAGCAGAAGGGACATAGGCATGTGCAAGATCACATGATGACGGAAGAAAAGTGAGCCTAGGAGCGAACCTTGCTTTTATAACAACCCATGCTTTGATAACAAATCCAATCTCCCAAGAACAAGGACACATTCACTCCCTAAGGAGGTCATTTAGCTATTTATTAGGGATCCAACCCACGACACAAGCACTTTTCATTAGGCCCCACCTCCCAACCCTACCACATTGGAGATCAAATTTCAACATGAATTTTGGTGTGCATAAACCATATCCAGAGCATAGTGCCTAAAATCTAGTAATTTTTTTTTTTTTTTACAGTTTCTAATTTACATTTTTCTGGGTCTCCATTTTAGGAAACAAATGGGAAGACCAGAACATTGAAGGTCAACACAAAAATACTTGGGTAAATCTAAGGTAATTTGCTCTTGCAAGAGAAAGAGGATTTCTTGAGGGAAGCTTAGCATGTCAGGATATTTAAATAAAAGGAAACAAAACAAATATGCACAAATTTATTTATTCTTAGAATTTTTACCAAAATATATACTTTAATGTAGCATAGATGTTGACTACAAATAGTTCACTTGGACACAGTCTAAGAAACTGCATATATGAATGTCACTGTTTTGATAATAGCTATGGGAGAGGGAGCCATATTGCAGAGTAATCAATCCATTTACTTTAACAAAATACAGTCACAGCAGAAAACCTGCACCCTTCCTGATACTGATAGCAATGTAAGTTCATGACCTATTAACAAACAAATTCATTAATGAACCAATCATCAATGATGGGCTTGTCACTTTGTGCAGAAGTCATTTGGTAGAGACACTGTATGCAAATGAAGAAGGTAATCAGTGTGGAGAAAACTTCAGCTAAATTTCATATGTTAATCTGAGTAAGAAAATTCCTATTACAGTAAATCCATGTGAATGCAGTATGTGTGGGAAAGTCTTCATGTCATTCATCCCTTCATAGTTTCATCACATCTCATCCTGGAAGAGTCAGGAGGAATGTGGAGAGAAGCTATATAATAAACAATGTGAGAAAGCTTTCATTTCTCTCACCTGTGTTTGAAGGTACGCAGTAACACACACAGAAAATGAACCTTCTACATGTACACTATGTGAGAAAGTCTTTGATTTTTCCAGTTCATTTCAAATACATTAGAGAAAGTAGGCTGGAGAAAAACTCTATAAATGTAAACAGTGTGGTAAAGAATTCAATTTTTTTTGTTCTTAGAAAACATGAAAATTCACACTGAAGAGAAATGCTACGAATGTAAGAAATGTGGGAAAGCATTCAAATGTTCCTCTTTTATTTTCTTTTTCTTTTTTTTTGAAGTAAAGAAAGGGGGGACTTTAATCTTTATTTACAGGACATTGCAAGATAGGAAATTCCACATAGAAATAAGAAACCCATGGAGGACAAGCTTCATACAGTATGTACAGTTTGGAACTGTTCAAGTATAGTTTTGATGAAAAAAGTGCTACAATAACAAACCACGTTTAAAAACAGTTCTTAGCAGAGACACAGTAAGACAAAATTCTACCAAACAGCACACAACCAACAGCTTTACGCCTCAGATGGACAGTCTAAAAGTTAAAAGTCCCAGGAGTCCCATCCTGAACTTGGAAGGTGTAGCCTTCAGAGGTAGTTTCAGGCACAACATTTTGATCTTCCTCTTCCTCTACAGAGAAATACTTCTCAATCAAGAGTAACATTCAGAAGGAAGCCACGTGGGAGCTGTCCAACATTGCTGCGGGCTGTCAGGACCAGATACAGCAGGTTGTGAACCATGGGTTAGTCCCATTCCTTGTCAGCGTCCTCTTGAAGGCAGACTTTAAGACACAGAAGGAAGCAGTCTAGGCAGTGACCAACTATACCAGCGGTGGGACAGTTGAGCAGATAGTTTACCTCGTTCACTGTGGCATAATAGAACCACTGATGAACCTCTTAACTGCGAAAGACACCAAAATTATTCTCGTCATTCTGGATGCCATTACAAATATCTTTCAAGCTGCTGAGAAACTAGGTGAAACTGAGAAGCTTAGTATAATGATTGAAGAATGTGGAGGCTTGGACAAAATTGAGGCTCTGCAAAACCATGAAAATGAATCTATGTACAAGGCTTCATTAAACTTGATTGAGAAGTATGTTCCTCTTTTCTTAAAACACATGAAATGATTCATGCTGGAGAAAAACAATATAAATGTAAGAAAGGTGATAAAGGCTTTGAATATTTCAGTTCTCTTTGTAGACAAGAATGAACACAGCTGGGCTCGGTGGCTCAGCCTGTAATCCCGCACCTTTGGGAGGCTGAGGTGAGTGGATTGCCTGAGCCCGCGGGTTCGAGACCCGCCTGGGCAGCGAGACCTCATCTCTACAA
>NW_007249260.1:333092-348476 GCF_000164805.1 Carlito syrichta | reverse complement strand
AAAAAAAAAAAAAAAAAGAACGAACTCAAACTGGAGGGAAACCCTATGAATGTAAGGAATGTGGGAAAGTATTGAGTATTGCAGCCTCGACCTGCTGGGCTCCAGTGATCCTTCCGCCAGCTCCAATGATCCTTCCGCCTCAGCCTTCCAAGTAGCTGGAACTACAGGCACGCACTACCAAGCCCGGCTAATTTTTCATTTATTGTAGAGATGGGGTCTCATCAAGTTACCCAGGCGGGTCTCGAACCCACGGGCTCAGGCAATCCATTCACCTCGGTCTCCCAAAGTGCTGGGATTACAGGCTGAGCCACCGAGCCCGGCCTCATAAACAGAATTATTACTTATTTCCTTGCAAAGCAGAGAAAATCCATAGTCCAGATACCCTCTTTATGCATGAGCCACTAATAAATGTAACATATAAAAAATAAGTTGTATAATGTCTCATTTATGCTGTGAATTTTCTCAAGCATTATATAATAGTTTGCATCAGACTTTTCATATTACTTACATTTATAAGATTTCATTCCAGCAGGAGTTATTACATGGCTTTTAAAGTAATTGTTTTAAAAATAAAGTAATTGTTAAAATTGAGCACTTTTTTGTCTTTTCCATAATACTAGGGTTTCAATCTAGTGTGTCTTTTTAATTTATAAGGTCCATTTCCAGTGTATGTGATCATGTATCCTTGAATCAAAATCACAGAAATAAAGAAATTCCCACACTCCAAACATTCGTAGAGTGCTTCTCCAGCATGAGCTATGTTGCCAGATGGAACTGGATCTACAGGCCTTACCACATTTCTAACATTCTTAAGTCCTTTCTTTCAGATTTTCAAAACACGTGTCTTAGCATGCATAGGGTTCCTCTCCAGTTTGATTATTCAAATGTCTTTAAAAATTAAGTATTTTCCTATGCACTTTACAGTCATAGTTTCTCTCAACTATGGGTTCTTTCTTATATTAGAAGTTCATTAGGACATCTGAAGACTTTGCCACATTTTTTACATTGAGTTTCTTTCTAGTATGAGTCCTGTCTTATCTCCAGAAGGAACTATAATATTTGAAGGACTTTACCAATTTTTTTTACATTAAAAATGTTTTATCCAGTGTGAACTCTTTCATGTCTTTGAAAGTAACTGGAATAGCCAGACTTTACCATACTTTGTACATTCTTAGGGTTTTTCTCCTGTGTGAGTGGTTTCATGGCTTTGGAGAGAACTAAGACAACTTAAGCCTTGACAACATTTCTTACATTCACAAGGCTTCTTTCCAGTATGAATAATTATGTCATGGTCACGAAGGAAACTGGAATATTCAAAGGCTTTACCACATTCCCTACTTACGGAGGGTTTCTCTCCACTGTAGTTCTTTCATGCTTGTAAAGGTGACTGCAGTTTCTGAAGGCGTTCCCACATTTCTTACATTTGTACAGTTTCTCTCCCGTATGAGTTCTTCTGTGGTTACGAAGGGAGCTGAAACAATTGAAGGCCTTACCACATTTCTTACATTCATAGAATTTCTTCCGAGTGAATCCTTTCCTGTCTTTAAAAAAAACTGTGACATCTCAGTGGCCGGGAGCGGCCACTGCACTCCAGTCTGAGTGACAGAGTGAGACTCCAACTCAAAAAAAATAATAATAATTCTGTTTATGTACTTACCACAAATCTCTTGTCTTTAGGCAGATTTACATAGCAACTTCAATTGTCCTACACATTCCTTCCCTATAGTATATGGTATACTGTTAAACCAGTAGTACCTGAATTTAACAGGTAGTGTTCATTTATTTATTTATTCACTCATTTATTGTTAAGCCAGTTGAAGTATTTTTTTCTGTCCATTTAAAGTGTGTTGGATATATGGGTAAACTGAAATGTATTTCTTTTTTTTCTTCTTCTTCATGCAGGTACCTTTATTGATGAGGTGTGCCCCTCCCTCCTCCTGAAATGTATTTCTGATAAATATGTAGGTTTAGTTTTTAATTGTTCTGTGACTAATAGGCCATTGCAAAATGAGTCTGTTAATTTGGGGGATTTTGTTGTTGTTATTGAGTTGGAGTCTCACTCTTGCTGCCCAGACTGGAGTGCAGCAGCACACTCAGAGCCACTGCAGTGCAGCCTCGACCTGCTGGGCTTAGGCAATCCTTCCACCTCAACCTTCCAATTAGCTGGAACTACAGACGCATACCACCACGCCTGGCTAGTTTTGTGATGTATTGGAGAGACAAAGTCTCACCAAGCTGCCCAGGCTGGTCTCGAACCCCGAGATTCAGGCAATCTTCTCACCCCAGCCTCCCAAAGTGCTGGGATTACAGGTTAAACCACCGCACCCGGTCAGTTTGGGGGATTTTTATTACTCACCTTATGTGGTAAGTTCTTTATATTCTCACCCATTTTATATATTCCACCTTTTATTCTTATGAGAAAAGTCTCCTTTTTTGGCATAGAAAAAATTTTCATTTTCTTTGTTAATAAAGAATTGGTGTCAGTTGGGAGTATATAAAATGTATCATGTGGATTATTATTTTGATCCTTTGCCATTTGCTCTTTGTCATTATTTCTGGTTGATATTTGGATATTTCATTTTGAATTAAAGAGAGACCTGTGATAGCACTGTATGTTGTGTTTAATCTGAGGGAGAAAGCATCCATTCTCACCATCAAGTTATGATGTTAGCTGTGGGTTTTTATAAATGCCTTAAAGCAGGTTGAGAAAGTTCCCTTCTGCTCATTATGTATTGACTGTTTTATTGTCAAGGGGTGGGTGTTGAACTTTTTCAAATGTCTTTTTTTTGCATCTATTGAGATGATCCTGCTGTTACTGAAATTTGTTCTAGTAATATGGCATAGTACATTGACTTTCAGATGTCAAAACAGCATTGTCTTTCTGGGTTACATCTCTCTTGGTAATGAAGCGTAAGTATTTTTTTTTTCCTCTTTTCTCTTTGAGTTGGAGTCTCCAACTCAAAGAGTTGAGACTCCAACTCAAAAAAAAGAAAGGAAAAAACTGGGGCAAACAATACACTAGTCAAAAAGCTTAAAAGGAAAAGTTGGGAAATGAGGTATCCATTGTCACAGAAAAACTCTCTCTGAGAATCTAAAGGGCTGTGCTCATTTGCAAGGCTGTGCATATGCTCAAGGCTTGTGCATGCCTAGGGAAGACCTGAGAAGGCTCTGTGTTCTCACTGCTGGCTGACCTTGAAGCTCTGCACTAGCAGGAAGTGAAAGCAAGACAGAGTTTTCACGTGGATGGCTGAGTGATAGAAAGGCAAGCCCAAACACACATGGAATAGCCTGGACAAACACTGCAAGATGTATTGGCTCCAGGAATTTAAGGAAATCTCTATTCAATCATTAGCTGATCACCAAGCCAAGATTTTAGTGGAACACGCATAACAAAGAATATAAACTTTACAGAATTTGTTCACAAAAGTCACCACCAACTAAACAACTACTACAACAAACACCACCACCACCACTCTATATACTCTATGGATTACATTCTGTCCATAGACACAGAATTTAGATTAATGACTGCTAGGAGCTGGGGGCAGCGGTGAAGGGGAGTGACTTCTAATGGATACAGAGTTTCTTTCTTCTTGGACTGATGGGATTCAGTGGTGGTGATGGTTATGCAATCATGTAACTATACTAAAACTCACTGAGGTCAAAGAAAGAGGCTGACAAACTCAGTTACTCAGAAAAACATTTAATAGGAACTTACAAGCAGAAGTCAGGTGGTTGTGAGACATTGGTTCCTGGCACTGTTACCCCTAAACCCAGGGCTTATGTACCATAGGGAAGGAATATGTGGGACAATTAAAGTTGCTATGAAGATGGTGTGGTGGCTCACACCTGTAATTCCAGCAGTTTGAGAGGCTGAGGCAGGAAGATGTTTGAGCCCTGGAGTTCGAGACCAGTCTGGGCAACATAGTGAAACCTCCTCTCCACAAAAAAAATCAAAAAATTAACTGGACATGGTGGTAAATTCCTGGTAGTCCCAGCTACTCAGGAGGCTGAGGTGGGAGGACTGCCTAAGCCCAGGAGGTTGAGGCCACTTCACTCCAGCCTGGGTGACAGAGTGAGACTCCAACTTAGAAAAAAAAGTTGCTATGTAAATCTGCCTAAAGACAAGATTTGTGGTAAGTACATATTTACAATAACTTCAAGGTTGGGAGGACCAGAGATTACTTCATACTGTGAGAGGACTTGACCTTGATGTGTGTGATGACTGAAGAGTTGCTGACCAGAGCTGCAGTTAGAGGTGGCTGACAACAGCTGCTTACAGTACATGGTATTACTACAGGAAGCTACTTGTTTATTTGCACATTTGGTTAAGAAATTAGTGGTTTAGACATCTAGAAGCCAATTAAAGGGACCTAAAAAAGTATGTTTCCTCCTGGAACTTGTTCAGGATCTCTGCAGACTTATGGGCAGGCAAATTTAACTGATTCACATTCAAATGCCAGCAGGTGGCCCAATTTTCCAAGCCCCAAGAGCCCACATTGGGTCAGTAGTAAATTTTCTTACTGTAATAAGAGGCCACACTGGTCAACGACTGAAGTAAATGAACACCATTGCCTCATTCATGTTCACACTACCTTGAAATAGGTGAAGATAGGCTACTTCACACTAAAGAAAGAGTCCAGTGAGTTTCCAGGGGGTTCACTTTTGATGACAGTGGGGCACCAGTTGTATGGAATTAGAAATTGATACATTGGGGAAACTCTTAGATTTTGTAGCCAACCAGACTTCTCAGGCCTTCAGACAGGTAGAGGTCACCCTCCAAAAGGTGAGTGATCACATGTGTGTCCAACCAGATTTCTTAATGGGACACCATGTGAGTTTAGATCTCCCATTTGTCCGTGTTGGACAGTTGTGTGTGGTGCTAAATAAAACTGAATTTTGTATTCATCCTTCCCTTAATTTTGCTACTACAGAAAGCTTTCCCTTAGTCTGCCCCCAAGGTGCCCTGGCACCGTCTACTCAGCCTTTCTCTGCTCACAGCTTTGTCTGTTCACTTCAAATAGCTTACCTGCCTTCCTCCCTCCTCCCCTCTCTTGCTGTTTCTATTATTGTTTCTCTTGTCCCTTGCCTCAGTAAACTATCTCTTCTTCCACTCCCTCTCATTCACATTCACTTGGGAACCCAAAACTCTCCCCACTGCTTACTACTCCCAGTACTGGGAAAAGTGACATTCTGGAATGAGAACCCATGCCACCGACCTCTAGAGACTTGCAAGCAGCTGAAGATTCTTGGCACCTCAGAGAAATCTTTGTCTTTCTCATTTTATTTGAATATAATTAAGCTATTTTTTCTCAAGCACTAGCATTCAGGGTAAAAATATTTTTTAAATTATGATGATGGCCATAAAAAGGAATGAAGTACAGATAACAACAACAACAAAAATCCAGTCACAAAAGTCCACATATGGTATTTTACTTATATGAAATATTCAGAACAGAGAAATCTAGAGACAAAACTGGCAATTGTTACTCAGGTCTTGGGGAGGGGAAGGAGGGAACAGGAGGGTGTATTCTAACAGGTAGTGTTTCTTTTTGGAGTGATAAAAATATCTAAAATTGAGGTATTGCTGGTACATACGTGTGAGTAAATTTTAAAATACTTTGAGTAAAGTATGTTAATGACATCTCAAAGTTATTTAAAAGTAGAAAAATTTTAAAAGATATTATAAACTATTTTATATTTGTAAACGCATACTCACACACAAATATATACACACACACTCACAATCATCTTGGGAGTCACAGGGGATTAGTTCCAGGACTCCCCACAGATACCAAAATCCTGGATGCCCAAAACCCTTTGATAAAATGGTATCATGCTTGTATGTAATAATAACCTAAAAGATTCTACTATACATCATAATCATTTTTAAATTATCTATAAACCCAATACACTGTAAATGCTGTGTAAATATTAATAATACTGTATTGTTTAGGGGATAATCACAAGAAGAAAAAATAGTTTCCACATAGTCCTGGAAATTTAAAATACCACACTTATGCCCTGGGTGGGGTACATGATTGTAAAAGGCCTCAGAAAGGCTTAGGCTCTCATGTCTGGTTGAACTTCATGCTCTGAGTGAAGGCAAAGGCAGAGCTGTAAACGGCTTGCTTGGTGTTAAAGGCATGGCCTGTTGCATGGCAGAGTACAGCTGCAAGACAAGACGTTTTTTCTTCAGACATTTAATGAAACCTCTGTTAAATCAAGAACAGAGGTAAAGTAATGGAACAGAGAGATCAGTGACCACTAAAGTAATGGAACAGAGAGATCAGTGACGACTCATGACAAATAATACAACCTTAAAAATAGATTAGGGCCTGAATCCAAGGGTTCGAGACTAGCCTTGGCAACTTGGTAAGACCTTGTCTCTACAATCAATCAAAAACTTAGCTGGGTGTAGTGGCACTTGCCTGTGGTTCCAGCTACTTGGAAGGCTGAGGTGGAAGGATCAACTGAGCCCAGCAGGTTGAGGCTGCAGTGACCTTGAGCGTGCCACTGCACTGCAGTCTGGGAGACAGAGTGAACTCAAAAAAAAAGGTTAAGATGGTCACTAAGTAAACAATTGCAATCCACCACAAACTGCAACAAAAAAGCCTAGGGAGTGGAGAAAATGTAACTCCCAGAGTTGCTACATTGTAATATTCAAAATGGTTAGCTCTCAACTGTAAAAAATTGAGTCATGCAAAGAAACAATAAAATATGCATAATTCAAAGGAAAACAGAAATAAATGAACAGAAACTGTCCCTTAAAAAGAACACTGTGCTTATTACAGGCTTTAAATCCCTGTCATAGAATGTTTCAAGACCTAAAGAAAACCATTTCCGAGAAGTAAAGCAAATGAGTAGACCAATAGTTTGTCAGATAGAGTGTGTCAATGAACAAATGGAAATTTTAAAATAAGTTAAATAACTGGGCACAGTAACTTACACCTCAGCACTTTGGGAGGCTGAGGTGAAAGGATTGTCTGAGCCCAGGGGTTCAAGACCAGCCTGGGCAACTTGGTGAGACCTCGTCTCTACAATAAATAAAAAAATTAACTGGGCATGGTGGCAAGTGCCTATAGTTCCAGCTACTTGGAAGGCCGAGGCGGAAGGATCGCCTGAGCCCAGCAGGTCGAGACTGCGGTGGACTTGGTGAGACCTCGTCTCTACAATAAATAAAAAAATTAACTGGGCATGGTGGCAAGCGCCTATAGTTCCAGCTACTTGGAAGGCCGAGGCGGAAGGATCGCCTGAGCCCAGCAGGTTGAGACTGTGGTGGCCGTGAGTGTGCCACTGCACTCCAGCCTAGGCAACAGAGGGAGACTCCCACTCAAAAAAAAAAAAAGAAAGAAAGAAAGAAAGAAAAAAAAACAGGTAATCAAAACAATATACTATCAAGTCAGTTAAACACAAAAGAAAGTAATGGAGGAATTGAGAAACAAAACTTCCTGGTTGTCACCAAGATTTAAATACTTCAATGCAGCCAGGAGCAGTGGCTCATACCTGTAAACCCAGCACTTTGGGAGGCAGAGGTGAGAGGATCGTCTGAAACTGGAGGTTCAAGGCCAGCCTGGGCAACTTGATGAAACCCCATCTCTACAATAAATAAAAAGATTATCCAGGTGTCGTGGCATACACCTGTGGTTTCAGCTACTTGGAAGGCTGAAACAGAAGGATCATCTGAGCCCAGCAAGTCGAGGTTGTGGTGGCCATGAGCATGCCACTGCATTCCAACCTGGACAACAGAGTGAGACTCTTACTCAAGTACATACATATGTACATACATACATACATACATACATACACACATAAAAATACTTAGATGCATCAAGCAGTCATTTGTGGTGTATGACCTGAAATTAAAGGTCTATAATATGCACTGCCTTGACATATGAACAAAGAAAGCTTCAAAGGATATAACTGCAAGCTTCTGTGCTCTGTAGATAAGATCCTCTAGCCATCAATCAAGACAAGGTTTTTCTTTATCCCTAAGGTGAATCTTCTTGCCAGATCATAGAATTATTTAAACAAATAAATCACATCTTGGCCAGGCATAGTGACTCATGCCTGTAATCCCAGCACTTTGGGAAGCTGAGGTGGAAGATCTCTTTAGCCTAGGAGTTCAAGACCAGCCTGGGCAGCATAGTGACATTTTGGTTCTACAAAAAATACAAAAAAGAAGAAGAAAAGATTAGCTGGACATAGGGGCATGCATCTGTAATCTCAGCAACTTGGGAGGCTTAGGCAGGAGGATCGCTTGAGCTCAAAGAGTTTGAAGTTTCAGTGACCTATGATCATGACACTGGACTCCAGGTTGGGCAATATAGCAAGACCCTGTCTCTACCAAATAATAATAATAATAATATCTTAGCTGGGAACAGTGGCTCATGCCTGTAATCCCAACACTTTGAGAGGCTGAGGTGGCAGGATCATTTGAGCCCAGAAGTTCAAGGCCAAGCCTGAGTAATATAGCAAGACCCCATCTCTACAAAAACTTTTTAAAAAAAATTAGCCAGGTATGTGGTGAGTGTCTGTAGTCCCAGCAGCTTGGGAAACTGAGGTGGGAAGATGGCTAGAACCCAGGAATTTGAGCCTGCAGTGAGCCCTGATTGTGCCACTGCACTCCAGCCTGAGGAACAGAGCAAGACCCCAACTCCGATCAATCAGTCACATTTTGCTGCAGAAACTAGGAGCTGACTCAACCTCTGATACTACAAAACCTATCTCCCACAATCCTAGCTATTCACTCTTCTTCCTAGTGTGAGTTCAAGAATAAACTAAACTGAGAAGGGGCAAAGAACACTTTGAGGAGATGGAGTTAAGAGAACTTGAGCTAAACAGAATAATGACCACCAAAGATGTCCATGTTTAAAACTCCAGATTCTGGGACTATCAGGTGAGGTTCAAGATAGTCACAAGGGCCTATAAAAATGGAAGTGTGACCAATAACAGAATGTATCAAAGTGACCCAGTCTGAGAAAGCCTCAACCGGATTTTTTTCCTCCGTTTGTTTTGGTAATTCTTTACCCATTAGTAAAAAATTGTATTTTGTTTGGTTGTATAGATACTTTGAGTGACTCCATATGTCTACCATTGTCCTGGAGGATAGAGATTAAGTGAGGGAACACAGAACAGCAGAGAAATGCTTTCCCAAGAGGGAGGCCCAGGCACAGTAGGAGCATGGGTGATGGGATACTGGACAGATGTAGGTGTGTTGGGGCTAGATGTACCAAATTATTTGGTGTAGAAAATAATGCTGATCCATATTTTCAATAATAATCATTATTTTTTTAGTCCAGGTCTCACTCTGTCCCCCAGGCTGGAGTGCAGTGGCACGATCATGTATCACCACAGCCTTGACCTGCGTGCCACCATATCTAGGTTTTGTTTTGTTTTGGTTTGGTTTGCATTTTGGGCTTTTTTTGGTTTGTTTGTTTTGTAGAAATGAGGTCTTACTATATTGCCTAGGCTGGTTTCAAACTCCTGTGCTCAAGCAATCCTCCCACTTAAGCCTCCCAAAGTGTTGAGATTACAGGTGTGAGCCACTGTGCCCAGTCCCTGTGTTTTCATTAATTTATATCAGATGCTCAGGGTTATTCAAATGTAATTGTGTGAAATATGATGATGATGATGATGGTGATGATTTTGATGACTGAAAAATGAACAATGGTGACATGAGGTCTATTTTTACCCCAGATTAACAAAGTATGTTTCTTCTTTGCAACTGAGATCCTCCCTTTTTATTTATGTGACCATTAAAAAATCGCTTCTTGGGAAGTGGTGTGTGGCTCCACTTCCCAAGAAGTGGATGTGGTGTGGTGGCTCAAGCCTGTAATTCCAGCACTTTGGGAGGCCGAGGCAAGAGGATTACCTGAGCTCAGGAGTTTGAGACCAGAATGGGCAACTTGGCAAGACCTCATTTCTACAATAAATTAAAAAATTAGCCAGGTGTGGTAGCACAAGCCTGTAGTTCCAGCTACTTGGAAGGCTGAGGCAGAAGGATAGCCTGAGCCTAGCAGGTCAAGGTTGTGGTGGCCATGAGCGTGCCACCGCACTCCAGCTTGGGTGGCAGAGAGACTCCAACTCAAAAAACAAAACAAAACAAAAAGACTTTTCCCCCCCAGCTGACTCTGGACTCTCAGGCACCTCTTTCCTCTTTTCTCTCTCCTTTCTTTCTTTCACTCCTGGATTGCAGGCCCAAGTACCATAACCTGGTCACCTGCCACTTGGCCTTGCCCACATGTGATGGTTTTCATGTCATTGTTAGAGTTACTGGATCTTCAGAATGTGTGTCTTCAAGTGTAAGGCATTTTTCTACCTGAGTGGGGGATGGAGGTAGGGCTCTGTGTCTGCACCACCTGTCTCCTGAGCGGGCTCCAGGTCCTGCAGATCACCAGCAGCTCTGCACATCCTGGTTGTCAAAATTGAAATATAAGTTTACAAAGTATATTATCCAAGCTTTTGCCTTTTTTTGGTCCTTCAGTTTATCTTCCCATAGTTACCTGATCTACCATATTGCTTCTTCTTCCATGTGACCCAGAATAACCAGCTGGCTCTCACTAAACACTGCTCCCTTTCCCTTGTGACACTGATCATTGGGGGCTTTTTTTTTTTTTTGGTACATTGACAACATCCAGGAATGTCTCCTTTGTAGGGATCAGGCTGCTCTCAAGCACATGCATGGCGATTCTCTTGTCCAGGCATCAGAGGCGATCCTGAGACCTTCTCAGTACCAGCCTCTCCTCTAGAGCTTTCCCAGAGAAAAAGACCACCCAGACCCTCCTGCTGCTGGTGAGCTGCTTTGTGATCATGTACTGGGGAGACCATGTCATGTTATCCTTCTCAGTTCTGCTATGGACAAACGACCCTGCCATCCTGGGCATCTAGAAGCTGTGGTCACTGTCTATGCCATTGTCTGTCCTTTGTTACTAATCAGATCTGATAAAAAGATAACCCTTATTCTGCACTATAATCAACAGAAGTATTTTGTAAAAGTAATGAAAAGAAATTCCTGAAATATAGATTCTTCTGCCATTGGTTAAATTATTGATAGTGTAGAATTTGCCACTGGTTTAATTAAAATTTGCGAGTTTACATTTTTATTATATCTAAATACTTTTGAGGCCAATGCTGTCAAAACCATGTAGTTCCTCTAGTTCAGTCTCTACTATGTCATGGCTCTTGCTTTTTCATTGTGACTCTCAGATCTTTTTATTAAGAATATTGTACTTTTCACAAGATGGCGCCAAAGGCCAAGAAGGAAACTCCTGGCAAATGTCCTGCTCCTGCCCATCTTAAAGCTGAAGCCAAAGCAAAAGCATTGAAGGCCAAGAAGGCCATGCTGAAAGGCATCCACAGCCAAGAAGGAGGAGGAGGAGGAGGAGGAGGCGGCACCGGCAGAGGAGGAGGAGGAGAAGAAGATGATCCGCAGATCATCCAACTTTCTGGAGGCCCAAGACTCAGACTCTGGAAGCAGCCCGAGTATCCTCAGAAGACCGCCCCCGGGGGAAACAAGCTTATGCCATCATCAAGTTTCCCCTGACCACTAGTCTGCCATGGAGAAAATAGAAGACAACAACACACTTGTGTTCATCATGGATGTTAAAGCCAACAAGCACCAGATCAAAAAGGCTGTGAAGAAGCTCTATGACATTGATGTTGCCAAGGTCAACACCCTGATTAAGCCTGATGGAGAGAAGAAGGCATGTTAGACTGGCTCCTCATTATGACACTCTGGATGTTACCAACAAAACTGAGATCATCTAAACAGAGTCTAGCTGTATCATTTTAAATATGTATCTTTCACCATGAAAAAAGAAAAGAAGAAAATTGTATTTCTTCCTGGAGTATACTTTTAAGAAGTTCCTATTGGTAATTAACTGTATCATTGTTTTATGAAATAGTTTAAGTGTATGCTTATTTATTACAACTATCTTAGTTAAGTGTTTAGTTCTACCCTTAATAATTTCTCTCAGCACTCTTAATATTTATTTCTCTATTTTCTGGTTCTATAGAAACTATGCAGATTCTGCTCTCACCTTTGTGGGTGACCTTGCTTTCTCTGTCACTGCTTTCAAGTATTTTTTTCTTCTCTTAGTGTTATGCAATTGGGCTAATATTTCTTTTGAGTATTTTTATGTATCTAGTTTTGACTCTAGTTTTGATCTAGTTTTAAGTTAAAGAATTCATGACTCAGCCGGGCTCGGTGGCTCAGTCTGTAATCCCGTGCCTTTGGGAGGCTGAGGTGAGTGGATTGCCTGAGCCCACGGGTTCGAGACCCGCCTAGGCAGCGAGACCTCATCTCTACAATAAATAAAAAAATCAGCCGGGCGTGGTAGCGCATGCCTGTAATTCCGGCTACTGGGAAGGCTGAGGCGGAAGGATCGCCAGAGCCCAGCAGGTTGAGGCTGCAGTGGCCAGGAGCGGCCACTGCACTCCAGTCTGGGCGACAAAGTGAGACTCCAACTCAAAAAAAAAAAAAATTCATGACTCATTTTCAAATTTAGAAATGTATAAATAACCATCCTTTTATTATCTTTCATGTTTGTATATTATAGTGAATACATAAATTCTACATAAAATACAAATATACTGTGTTTCTATTTTATATCACATTTCCATCTTTACTGCATTTGGCTATATTCATTCTGCTCAGTATTCCAATTTGCTAGCCCTCTCATCAGCTCAGTCTAATTTCATGTTTAAATCATATATTAAATATTACATTTAGTACATTTTTAGCTTTTTACTTTCCATTTGGTTATTTTCAAATATGGCTTG
Organism: Carlito syrichta; assembly: GCF_000164805.1. Classification (NCBI taxonomy): domain Eukaryota; kingdom Metazoa; phylum Chordata; class Mammalia; order Primates; family Tarsiidae; genus Carlito; species Carlito syrichta. The sequence continues at coordinate 335,693 of NW_007249260.1, read as the reverse complement.
CCAAACTTCTCGTTTCTTACTCTTTCTGTAATATTTTTATTTCCTAGGCTCCCACTGTATTTACTTAAACATTTAAAATGTAATTCCAAACTAAAGTTTATGTGGCATCTATTTTCTTTGGGCACTTTATTTATGAGCTCATTTCCTTGTGTGCTTTATTATTTTAAATGAGGTTTTTCAGTTATGGGAGTTAGCACTTTGGGATGTCTGCAGTTGATTTATTTTTGTGTTTCTTCTACTTGTCCTGGGGTGATGTGGGCAACATAGATTCGATGCCTTGTGACCAGCTGTACGAATTCTTGCTTCTTGGTTTGATTACTCCCCACAATCTTTCCCTTTATTAACTGTTACTCTGAGGAATTTCTTATCTTTTCCTTTTAATTCTATTTGGCATTTTAAGGATTCTTGTAACATTTTATTTTTATAGATTTAGGAGGAACAAGTGCCATTTTATTACATGGATATGTTGTGTTGAGACTTAATTAAAAAGCTTCTGCACAACAAAGCAAATAATCAACAGAGTGAAGAGACAACCTACAGAATAGGAGAAATTATTTGCAAACTAAGCATCTTGCAATCTCTTGAGAATTTTTGTCTGTATTAAAAACTTTTGCAGCTGAGCATGGTGGCACATCAGTCTGCAAACGCAACACTTTGGGAGGTGGAGGTGAGAGAATTTCCTGAGCCCAGGATGTCTCTACAATAAATCAAAAAATTAGCCGGTTATGGTGGCGTGCACCTGTAGTTCAAGCTACTTGGAAGGCTGAGGTAAAATGATTGCATACCACTGCACTCCAACCTGGATGGCAGAGTGAGATTCCAACTAAAAAACAAAACAAAATTGAAAGGTTTTGGCCAGATGCAGTGGCTCACGCCTGTAATCTCAGCACTTTGGGAAGCAGAGGCAAGAGGATTGCCTGAGTCCAGAGGTTCAAGACCAGACTGGGCAACTTGGCAAGACCTCATCTCTACAATAAATCAAAAATTAGCCAGGCATGGTGGAGCATACCTGTGGCTCCAGCTAACTGGAAAGCTGAGGTGGAAGGATTACTCGAGCCCAGCAGGTCAAGGCTGAGGTGGCCATGAGTGTGCCACTACATTCCAGCCTTGGCCTGGGCGAAAGAGTAAGACTCCAACGAGAGAGAGAGAGACAGAGAGAGAGAGAGAGAGAGAAATTCCAATTTAAACAACAACAACAAAACAAAAAAAGAAAAGAAAATTGAAAGGTTTTGGCCAGGCATGGTGCAGCATTTTGGCAGGCAGAGGCAAGAGGATTGTCTGAGTCCAGGGGTTCAGGACCAGCCTGGGCAACTTGGCGAGACGTGGTCTCTACAATAAATCAAAAAATTAGCTGGGTGTGGTGGTGCATGCCTGCGGTTCTAGCTACTTGGAAGGCTGAGGTGGCAGGATCACCTGAGGTCAGCAGGTCGAGGTTGTGGTGGCTGTGAGCATACCACTGCACTCCAGCCTGGGTGACAGTTAGACTCTGACTAAAAAAAAAAAAAGTTTTTTCAATATATAATATTTCCTTAGAAGCACAGGCATCTACAATGTACACATGAGTAAAATACTTCACATAGATCGTTTTTTGACAGACAGTAGTATCTCATTAGAGATCTCAAGGCTCTGTTTGGAACACTCCCACAGCCCCATATACTGTATTGTAATAATAATTTGTAGAGTATAATTATTTTTTTAACCCTTTGCACTCCGATGTCCCCTCTGAGGATGTCCTCAGCTCCTGCTTGCTGGATTCAGGACAAAGGGCCTCTGTGGGTGAGATGGCCAACCTGAGGCAGACACTCTAAAACCCGGGAGCTCAATCTCCATGGGAGGCACTGTGGCACCTCCACTTTACAGGCACACCAACCCTGAGCAAGGAAGGATCTGACCCAGAGACTGGGTCTACCACACAACCCTCACACAGGAACTGGAACCTCTCCCCTGAAGGCCACGGGTCAGTATATCCAGCTTTGCCAACTGATCTCTGTCCCACAGACTAGACTCTGGCTGTAGTGTGACAGCACTTTAGGCAGACACCTGGAAATGACAGGCACGGCTGCTCTCCCACAGAACTCCCCTCATGGACCAAAAGAGTCTAATTTCAGTGTCATGAGGTGGGATCCTTCATTTGATCCGCTGGATTATTTGAAAATGTTGAATCCGCTCTTGGCTCACAGGCAGCAGAGCATGCAGGACAGGCTGCACGTGGCTGACCTCTGGCTGGAAGGGGGTTCAGAGGAGGGGCGATGAGTGAGGCTAGCCCCCCCCCCCAGGGAGACACCCCAGAAGGGCCCCTCCCATCTTGGCTCCAGGAGCAGTTCAGATGAAGAGGAGGGACAGCACGGACCTCCCAACGAGAAGAAAGGAGACCAGGGTCAGGAAGCCATGTGGACAGATCTACTCGATAGTGCCCAGGGCGGGAGTGGACACTAAGCTGAGCACAGGCTTCAGCTGTTGGAGGGGGAGCTAACGAGGGTTTACCAGGATTATCCATTCCAATCCTGAAACCGCCCTGCCATATCGGTTCTCAGGGACGGGTGAGGAAACTGAGGTTGAAGGAGGCACCCAGTGCTTGGGCGGGCCGCGGGCATCCCGGAG
>NW_007249260.1:298124-333008 GCF_000164805.1 Carlito syrichta | reverse complement strand
TGGGGGCCTCTCGGACCCTGCCTGCTCGCCCAGGGCTTCCAGGCCTCCAGACACCGTCTTCTTTCCCTCCCCATCTGCTCAGAGCCCTTCAGGGGCTGCAGGGGCGAAACTTCTAGAGCGAGAAGCACTTGGCCCGCCTGTCCAGTGCTAGGGACCGCTTGCACCTGAGCCCTTAGGAGCCCAGCGGGGCCATACTTGCCTGCCTGGGCCCCAACAGTCACGTGGGGGCCCATGGGGGGGCCGAGCAACCAGCAAGACACGAGGGCCAGAGCCTTACCACACGATAGAAAAATATAAGGCATACAATTTTGATTTTTTGTCATAAGTTCATCAATGTTCAAAATTCCATTATAAGTCAAATACGATTACAACAAAATAATGGGTTCCAACGCTATATTATTTAACATGAAGTGATTTGTTTTTCACTATTTCATAAAACAGTGTGGTCAAGTTGCTGGTAGGTGATCAGTGAGATGGCTCCCAGTTCTTGAAAAGTTAGGCTGGGTGTGGTGGCTCGTGCCTGTCATCCCAGCACTTCGGGAGGCCAAGGTGGGAAGATTACTTGAGGCCAAAAGTTCCAGACCCGCCTAGGCAACATAGTGAGACACCATCTCTCCAAAAAATTTTTTTTAAGTTAGGGGAGCATGGTGGTGTACATCTATAGTCCCAGCTTCTCAGAAGGATCAGGTAGGAGGATCACTGGAGCCCAGAAATTCAAGGTTGCAGTGAGCTGTGATTGCATCACTGCACTCAAGTCTGGGGTGACAGAGTAAGACAGACAAGCTATCTGCCTCCCCCTGCCACTCTCCATACCTCCCCAACCCAAGAAAAGCCAGACAAAATCATAGTTTAGCATTGGGTACCTATCTAGTCCTGGCAAGAAGGCAACAGCCTCTATTACATGTAAACAGCTCGAGTTCACAGAGAGGCTGTGCTAGGAGCAGGCCTTCCTGCCACCCCTGCTCCTCTACATGCTACCAAAGCAGCAACTTCCTCTAGCATCTGTATTCTAGAAGTTCAACCAGATGCTCACTCGCCTGACTCACAGGAGCAGAGTGAATCAGGCGCTGCCACAAAAATGGTCACGAGACAGGAGCCGCAGGGTCCCACTTCCTTTGTGGGTCTTCCATCCCTGTGGGGGTCTTCGTGTGGTCATGATCCAGGGAAGCAGTGAATGGTGGCCTGTGTATACTTTCCAGTCCATTAACGCATTCTGCAGAGTGCAGTCTCATAGAGAGTGGGTTCAGTGCCGCATCGCAGCTGGGAGGACAGACGGACATCTGGTGCATTTCTCTCAGCGCTCTCCACTGAGTAGGGCTGAGTAGGGGTAGGACTTCATCATCTGAGCCTGGCCACATCATCCAGCTGAGGCTCTGAGACTACAACCTCCTGCAAAATGAGCCTCTGTGTGTTCAAAGCTGCACCCCATCATGTCCATCCTCTAAAGGAGACAGGGGACTTGCCTTTGAGCAGGTGCTTGAAAACCAGTGCATTCAGGTGCAGGGGAGAACCCGCCACCACCCTGACATGCATCTTGACATCAACTGGGTGTTCTGCAAAGACCTTTTCTCCAAACAAGGTCGCATTTACAGGTCTTGGGGGAGAGATCTCAGGGGCCCCTTTCAAGCCACAAATGATTACTGAGGAACCAGGTCTCTCCAAAGGAGGGTTTAAAGCTCAAAACCAGTTAGGTAATCAATTGTGTTCTGTGGCTCTGGAAATCCAAAGCTGGTTTTCTCCCTTGGGAAATGGTTGTCTTCAGGTAAGAATCTAGAGTGCTGAAGCTGAGACAATTGAAATTGAGACATGAGAAATGGTCACAAGCCCTCATTTGGCCACCAGAATATCTCAGTTAAAGGTTTTATGAGGTCACAGATCAGGGTTTGGGCTGTGCCAAGCTTCTACTGGCCTCATTCAATTCTGCTGATCCTGCTGTGGTACAGCTAGCGAGGAAGCAGAAGTATAGACTGTAAAGTGCCTGGCCATGTGAACACCCTCACAGGAACAGAAGGCCTACAAAGGATGTGGAACCTTGTGGCTCTTGTCTTGTGGCTGTCTTTGTGTGCCTGGTTCATTATGCTCCTATGAGTCAGGTGAATGCATGTCTGGTTGGACTTCTGGCTTCTGGGATGCAGATATTAAAGGAAGTTGCCAAAGTTTCAGATCATAGATGCAGACGGAAGTCACTATATAAAATTAATAAAAGGCCACTGTGAGGTAATTGTCTGGACACTGATTCTTTTCCCCTATACCTGGCTTCTTTCTGCTCCCCTCGCTCACTGTGCCCTACACTTGAAGAATAAACTATGTTCCAGCTGCCACAGTGTTTATTTTTCTCTAGCAGCTAAACAAACACTGGCCTTGAGATAAGCAATATTGAAACAATTTCAGCTCCACCAAACCTGACTAACTGACCCTGTTCCACTAGCCATAACTACAGCTTTTGCTGGACAAGACTGATTTTAGAACCTCTCTCATGATAAAAGACCACTGATCACAGACTGGTTCTGGCCAGTTTACAGAGGCTGCTCACTTGAGTGCCTTCATGTCCTGAAAAGACTTTTTGATGAGTAAGGCTTAACTGTAATACATTTACATTTTAAGTCTCCAAAGTGAACAGGGTTTGTATGTAACATGCATGTTTGTTCAATACGCATGCATTAGAACCTCCTTCATAGCTCCCCCATGACCTGTTGAAGATGGACGTTTAGCTGACCAGGTCAGTATAAAGCTCTCACCCCAATCCCTCCGTCCACGTGCCCATCCCTGGGCTGTGGCAGAGGCCATGCCTCCCAGCCTTGCAGGCTGTACCCTTTTACAAGAAATAAAGTCTCCTGCTTGAAATGTATAGATTGTGTGTATGTGTGCATTTAAGTTAACAAGGCATACAGACAATTCTAAAAGTGTTGGCTTGGATGAGACAGATTTACCCCAGCTTTTAGAAGTGCCTTTCTGACTAGCAACATTCCAGGGCAGGTGTGCTAGGTTTTTGTTTTTGTTTTGTTTTTCTTTTTTGAGTTGGAGTCTCACTCTGTCACCCAGACTGGAGTGCAGTGGCCGCTCCTGGCTACCGCAGCCTCAACCTGCTGGGCTCTGGTGATTCTTCCGCCTCAGTCTTCCAAGTAGCCGGAATTACAGGCATGCGCTACCACATCCGGCTGATTTTTTTTTTTTTATTTATTGTAGAGATGAGGTCTCGTCGCCCAGGCGGGTCTCGAACCCGCGGGCTCAGGCAATCCACTCACTTCAGCCTCCCAAAGGCGCGGGATTACAGGCTGAGCCACCGAGCCCGGCTTAGGTTTTTTTTGTTTGTTTTGTTTTGTTTTTTAATTCCTAATCTTCTGGATATGATGCTTTGACACCTTGGAAAAATTTGTTTGGGGAGAGACTGCTCCTCTAGCGCTAGTCAATTCTTGAAGGATGGCAAAGGGCCCACCTCCTCTCTTGGGTCTATACACCCTGGGAGGCAATGCTCCTCTGCCTTAATCACTGTAGCCAGATGTCAGGTAACTAGGGACCATCCCTGTAGCCCAAAGTCCACAGAAATTATTCAAACAAGCCATTTCTAAACTGTTCACCCTGCCCTGCCCTGCCTCCAAGAAAACCCTAATAAAGACATTGGTGAAATGTTCTCCTTGCTCCTGTCTTCTGCTTTCTGTCACCCAGTGTCTTTCCCATGTGGCCCTGCCTGGCATGCTGGGCCTCCTGTCTCCAGGACCTGTGAGTGATAAACATGACTTCTCCTCTAAAACTGATCACCATGTTAAAGTTTAAAACAAGCCGGGTGCGGTGGCTCAAGCCTATAATCCCAGCACCTTGGGAGGCTGAGGTGAGAGGACTGCCTGAGCCCAGGGGTTCGATACCCCTGGGCAACTTGGTGAGATCTCATCTCTACAATAAATAAAAAAAACTTAGCCAGGCATGGTAGCGCATACCTTTATTTCCAGTTACTTGGGAGACTGAGGTAGAAGAATCGCCTGAGCCCAGCAGGTTGAGGCTGTAGTGGCTGTAAGTGTGCCACTGTACTCCAGCCTAGGTGACAGAATGAGAATCTCACTTTAAAAAAAAAAAGTACAAAACAGCATTATCCTAGTCCCTCCTTATTTTGACAAAGGTTTTAGCAAGTTCGGTATATTACAGTCCAGTGTAGTACAACTATGCCAAATCATTTTCACACTTGGTTGTGTGATTGGAAGATGGCCCTTGCCACGTAGCAGTTACTGGCCTGCTTGTGATATTCTTGATTTTTGCCAGGATGTGTAGGTGGGCCTCTGGCTCCTCCCACTGGGTATACTCTGAGGAGTCTGCTCCCTACCCTTTCTTAAGAGAGTTTTTCATCTTCTCAAGGGGAATTTCCATGGCTTCAATGACATTTGGTGACTACATGCACTACATACATTAATTGTGGCGCCTTATTGCAGGCTCTTGTTTTAAAGGAAGATACAGTTTCTAACTGTTATCAGATGGAGCCCTCCCAACCAGCCTCCATGGCTACTGGCACTCTGTGGGGTGCCCTACACATGGGGCATTCCCTGGATGGCCAGTGGTCCCCTCAACACTCCTCAGCCCCAGTCCACCTTCAGCAAGTTCCCTTCTCTGTAACCTGTTGTATAGAGTGCTGGTGGCACGACCACTTTCAAGACCAAACAATATCCCTGTGGTGTTGCCAAAAGGAAATACATCTGTTTGGTGGAACTGGTGGAAATGCTGACAATGACTACCAAATCTACTAACACAGAAGCAGAAGTACCTGCATCTGGTCCAAATTTTACCAGAAGGGAAACCATCTCCCAAGAGAAGTGACATGGGCAAGTCCATGCAGGCATAAACCCTTGCCGGCTCTTTCCTCTGCCTGGTTATGACTCAGGACTGACACATACTTTCCTACCACTGGCTTCATCTTTTGCTTCTCCTCTAGCAGGGATGAGCATTGGGGAGCTAGAGGGCATGGGAAATAGACAAGGCTGGGCAAAGCTGTGGTTGGACCAGGAGCACAACCCACCCCAGTGCACAAGACACACCTCCTCTCTCTCTTGGGGAGGGACCAGGTCAGGTGACCAGAGTGACTAAGGACTAAAGATCCCCTAGGACAGCTGATGCCCACCTCTCTTGGCTGCACTGCACATCACTTTTTCAATGAAAATGAAAAGTCAAAACACGAATATCGATTCAATGAGTGAATTTTTTATTATGCACCTGTGGGTTTGTGGGGATGCCAAGGGATCAAGGGAACAAAGAGGGAGGAGGATGTTTCTCAGATGTGGGGTCTCCACCTGCTGCTGACATAGCTCCCAATGGCCTGCCCAATCCCCATGGGAGACGGGAGGGGAAAGAGACTGAGTGGGCCAGCTGAGGTCAAAAAGGTCAGTGGCCAAGAGAGACAAAGATCAACTGGGCCCATGCCCTCCCGCCCTCCCCACCCAGTTGGGGGTGAAGGTGCTGGGCAAGAGGGCTGGCAGACCTTTCTCAGGGCGGGTCCCCCACCTGTTCCTTCTGCATGGAAGGAGCCACATTATCCGCAAGGGTTTCCACACCCAAGGGTATATGCCCTTTCTAGTCACCGAGGTGCTTTGGATCAGTGTAGGGACTCCCTGACAGTACACGGGGGGCTTGAGGAAGCCTCCCATGGCCCCCAGTTTCATTACACTCCTTTTGTCACTCTCTCACTGATGATCTGGTTTTGCACATGGACACTGGCATGAAGAGTAGAGTGATGCTCCTCTTAGACAAATTTCTGCAGTAGGAGGGTCAACAACCTTCCTGAGGTCTCAGGGGCCACTGACGACCCCAGGGCTAGGCAGGAGCAGGGGTTGGGGAAGCAAATGTGCACCCAGAGCCTGGTTTCCATCTGGGATTTTCCCTCTACTAAGATGAATTTTCTTGATTTCAAGATCTGACTATTCTCTTTTCCAGACAGATCAATACAAGAACCAACTATTTAGAAACTAAGAGCCTCACCAATTTTTCTTTCTTTTTCAAAGTATGGCCAAATGGTTTTATTGCATTTACTATTCTTGGGTGTGTAGATGCATCTACACACAAACAATAATTGTAGCTATGAAATCCTTTAACTCTTTTATTGGGTTTGGAGCAAAGGCTTCTTGATATAAAGACTATGTGGTGACAGGGCCCTGGGCACCTTGGGCTCCTCCACCCAATCTGCTGCCCATTGGTGGAATCAGACACACAAATAATACGAAATACCCGCATGGCGCAACTTGAAGACACAGCCTCCTACAACCCTGAAGCCCTCACATCGCAACCCCAGTCAACATAACCAGTCTCCCAGGAGCACTAGGACTGTTTTCAGTCATTTGAGGTTTCACTGCCAAGGGTCACTCACAGTCCAGAGGCTCAGCATCCAAACTCTTCACCCTTTATGGTCATCAACTAAGATGCTTCCATGCAGGGACACCAGCCCTGAATGAGACATGGGTCTGAACCCTTCTCAGTGGAATTGTGAACAAGCTAACCGAAGTTGTACTGACTCATTGTGACTCAGGAATGACAGCACACTTTGGGATTATTTGGAGTTGTGGGTTGATTCTGTCTCTCCCAAATCCCAGTACTGAGCCCCAACCTCCAGTACCTCAGAATGTGACCTTCTTTGGAGCCAGTCCCTGCAGATGCAGATGAGGTTACACTGGTGTAAGTGGGGTGGGCCCTGAGCCAATGCGATAGGTGTCCTCACACAAAGGGAGACAGTATGCACATGGTGAGAGTGCCAAGTTTAGAAGGCAGACATCAGGTGATACTTCCACACACCATGGAACAGCAAAAACTGCCAGCCAGACAACAGATGAGAGGACAAAGGCAGGAGTAAATTCCTCACAGCCCCCAGCAGGAACCCACTCGGCGCACACCTTAATCTCAGACCTGCAGCATCCAGAACTGTGCGAGAACATGCTGCTGTTGCCCTAAGCCACCCAGGGGGTGTACTTTGTTGACAGCCCTAGGAAACTAACATGACTGGCACTCGAGTTACTACGACTGTAGAGCACGAAGTATGAAGGGTTTTGTCCTGGGCTTGGTCACCCAGACAGAAGAACCCCTCAGGAGGGCTGAGCTCCACATTCCTGAACAGGACAGACTGGAAAAAGGAATTACTTGCCTTTGAAATGATGACAACTCAGCTTCCATCCCACAGGCACTTACCAAGGACCTTCAGGGTACAGAAAAGACCTTTTGGCATGGGTATGCAACACAAACTGAAATGTCAGCTTTGCCCTGGACAACCTCCAGATCCCTATTAACTGGCTGCCAGGACAAATAAAAGAGTTTGATGACAGTTTCCCACCCTCAAAGAGCTCTGAAGCTTCCAACTGTGGCCACAAGCCCAAAAGAGCCATCCCATAATCTGGGGTCCAGGTTTGCTCCTGTGGGCCCAATGCTCAGGGACCTGGAGCTCAGACTTTGATGACATGTCATGGTTCTTTGTGCTTAGCCCTGCTCCCCACTGTGCCCACCAGTCCCACCCTGCCTTACGGCCCTCCTCCAGCCCAACACTTCACTGGCAGATTCTGTGTCGGACAGCAACGAGACATCCTGGAGTTTCAGGACAGCTAGTAGTGTTCAGACAGGGCAGGACAAGAGGGAGCGTACTGCGGGTTGGTTGGTGACCAAGAGGTCGCCTCGAGGGGGCAGCCCAGTCCTGCTCCACAAGCATGAGAGCACTGGGAAGGGGTTCTAAGACGCGGACACACCTGGCACGTGGAGGGTGGTGACACATTCTCCCTGTTTTTGGCACTGCAGAAACAGATCGCTCCGTCGGTCACTCTCACTTTCCGGGGAAGGGAGGGGGCGACATGGCACCACGGAGCGCCGGACGCCACCGGAGGCCGAGAGGGAGGCACTCTCCATCCCTGGAAGGTGGCCGGGATGAGGGACCCCTTGATACCCGCAAGCGGAGCCCTGCAGCCCACGCTCAGTAGGAGTTCAGGGCCTGCTTGGAGCGGCGCTTCATGTGCAGGCGCTCGTGGCGCAGCAGGTCATAGTTGTGCGTGAAGCTCTTGACGCAGTAGCGGCAGCGCAGGGGCCGCGCGGCGCCCGGCGCGTGCAGGTGGCTGCGGTGGCGCGCCAGCTGATCGCGCCGCGGGAACGCCTTCCCGCAGTCACAGCACGGGAAGGTCAGCGCAGTCTCAGCCTCCGCCAACGGCTCCTCGTCCCTGGGCTCGCCCGGTTTGGTGCCAGCGGGTGGCAAATGGATGCGCCGGTGGGACAGCAGGTGCGCATGCAGGCGGAAGCTGCGCCCGCAGGCGCCGCAACGGTGCGGCTTCTGCGCGTGCGCCGCGCGGTGGCCGTCCAGGTCCTCGCTGTCACTGAACAGCTCCCCGCACACCGGGCACTCGTGCGGCTTTTCCTGCTGCCGGCGGCTGCGCAGGTGCCGGATGAAGTTGACTCTCCAGCGGAAGACCTTCCCGCAGTTCGGACACACGTAGGACTTCCGGGAGGCCTGCCCATCAGCCCCGGGATCAGCGCCGCGGTGGGGACCCGGGGGTCCACGTGGCTTCTCCAGGGGGCGCACCGGCTCCTCCGCGCAGTACGGGCCGTGCTGGGAGTCTTCGTCCCCGGAGCTGGACAGCACGATCTCGATGGACACCTCCTCGTCCAGGCTGTGGTCGAGAAACGGCGGGTCGCCCCCAGCTATGAGAAAGCGGCAAGCAGGTCAGGGGCACTGGACTCCCATCCCTGGAGCCCAACCCAGGAGTCAGAAAGGATCAGCTCCGGGTCCACCAACTCACACTTTTGCAACGCTTCTTGGTGACCCGGGTGCCAGGCCAGCCCTGCAGGGGCATGGGTGTAACCTGGGAGGAGAAACTATTAATATGGGCCAGGCTTTTTCCAGAGCACCCTGGCACGCCTTTTTTCTCCTTCCCCCTTCCCAGCCATTTTACTCCCGCCCTCATCCTGTTTTTTTGTGTTTTTTTCTAGCCACTAAGACTTCCCTAAGCTCTAAGAGTCTGTGTTTATCTGTGTAAAGCCTTGATCATTTACAAATCACGTATTGCCACCTGATTTAACCAGGCACTCAGGATCCGTCAGAGGCCTCCTGAGAGAGGAAGAACCTGCATTCTGCACATGGAGTTCCAAGTCGGTGTGCTGGGCACTTAATGCTCCAGGTGGAGCAGGTTTAAAAACTTTGTAACTGACATATAAGGGACACAACTCCCCTTGGTGTCCCTGGAAACAAAACCGGTCAAGGCCAGCTTATTGCAACATGGTGAGGGATTTGAGGACAAAAGACCCCAGAGCAACCTAGATAAAAGCTAGCACTCTCTACCCTCAAGGGAGTCTTGGAAATCACCTGTACTGCCTTCTCCAGTGTACGCTTTGGGTTCAAGCTAAGCTCCTTCCTTTACTTTCCATGAGTTGTCCTTGAATGAGTCAAGAGCCTGGTCTTGGTACGGGTTGAGGGTCACACCTCTGGGAAGAAACTTTTCACTCTCCCAGGAGTCACCTGGCAGTGCTGGGTCTCACTGGGAAGCTGTCCCTCCCCCTCAGGCCATGCTCCCTTAGACCACCACCATCACAGGACTGCATTAGACTCCTGACACACACAGCCCCTTTGCTCCTGGTCATACCCACTGACATACTATTTGCCACGTCACACACCTGAAGAAGCCATGTATCTGTGCCAGGGAATAAGCTGATATGGTGCCTGGGCCCCGTGGGGCTGCCTGAAGTCAGGGCTGCCCAGGGCGGCCAGGTCCTCTGCAGTGTCTCCCCTCTCATTATCACATGTCCAAGGCCACCGGCAGTGATGGGTAGATGCCCTGGGCCTGCTGACCTTGACTGAAACTGGCTCAGTAGAAACTGAGTCTATGATGTAGGAAGCATGGGGAGGGTAAGCAGCAGGGAGCCTGGCCTGAAGGCCCAGCTGGCATCCCAGAACCTACCACCCAGTGGCCTGTTTCCCCACTTCTGTGAGTGTGGATCTTATGTCTATAACTCGTGGTGGTGGGGCTGGGCTCTCCTAGACACCAGATGAAACATGGTTTGGGGAGGGCTCAACGACAGAGAGGAGGGCCACAGGTCAGAAAGGCACAGGGCATGCAGAGTTGGATAAACAGAAGCAGGGCAGTAAGACCTAGGCTAGGGAGAGAGATGGTGCACGGGAAGACCTGGACTACAGAGAGCAGACGGAGAGCAGACAGCAGGCAGGAGGACCTGGGGCTAGAGAGAGACAGGGGGCAGGAGGACCCGGGCTATGGACAGTAGACAACAGGCAGGAGGATCGGACTAGGGAGAGCCCTAGTCCCAGGCTAGGAAGAGCAGACGGCGGGCAGGAAGAACCTAACTAGGGAGAACAGATGGCAGGCAGGAGGACCCGGACTAGGGAGAGCAGACAACTGGGGAGAGCAGACGATGGGCAGGAGGACCCAGGCTAGGAAGAGCAGATGGCAGGCAGGAGGACCTGAGCTCAGGGAAACAGATGACCAGCAGGAGGACCCAGACTAGGGAGAGCAGACGGTGGGCAGGAGGACCCAGGCTAGGGAGAGCAGATGACAGGCAGGAAGACCTGGGCTATGGAGAGCAGACTGTGGAGAGCAGACAGCAGGCAGGATGACCTACTACAGAGAGCAGACAACGGGCAGGAAGACCCAGGATATGGAGAGCAGACAGCGGGCAGCAGTGGAACCCACGAGGGCATCTGTCCCTCAGGTAGAAGATGAAGGTGGTAGAGCCAGGGGGCATGTCACCTGAGGCATGGGTGAGGGCCTGTTCAGAACCCACACAAGCTAGGAGAAACTTTCAGATGAGGACAGGGCTGTGCTGGCCAGATGGCTTCTCTGAGCTTGGATCACCCCATCCATAAGGTGAACATGACAGTGAAGGGGCACACAAGGCGTGTGTGGGATCTGCTCTATGGGCCTGCTGGGTGGCCAAGAGAATGGTATTAGTAACTTTTATCAGCTATCTATGACCAGATACTTGTTCAGCAGTTTGCTTCGGTTAATTGCGAGTGGAGTTAGGTGCAAGAAGGAAAAAGGGCTAAGGTGGACTGCTAAGCTCTCTTGTTCATTAAATGGGTGAGCAGATGGAATTATGACAGCAGACATATGTACATATGAGCTCAACTGGGGCCCCTGAAAATTCACACATTGAAGTCCTAACCCTTGGTACCTCAGAATGTGACTGAGACAAGACCTTTCAGGAAGTAGTTAAGGTGCAAGAGGTCATATGGATGGGCTCTAATCTAGTATAACTGGTGTCCTTATAAGAAGAGTACATGTGGATGCAGACCCAAACAAAGGGAAGACCATGTGAGGACACAGCAAAAAGGTGGCTATCCACTAGCTAAGGGGAGAGGCCTCAGGCGAGGCCAACTCTGTTGATGCCATGTCCTTGGACTTGGAGCTCCTGAACTGTGAGAATATATGATTCTGTCATTTGAGCCACCAGTCCCTGGTATCATGTGGGGGAAGCCCTAGCAGAGTGACACAGTACACATGGGACATCGCCTCAAATGAGCTAAAATGACAGGATTAGATACATAATTCCTGTAAATTCACAACAGTGCTGCTATGTGCTATTAACAGGACAGGATGAAGGAAATTCCTTGAAGACAGCAAGTGGATGAAGAGATGAAGAGATACTTCCAGTGTGCCCGAGATACCAGAGGACGAGCAACCAAAGAGGCCTCAGCTCAGCCTGGGATGCACAGGAGGCCATGTGTGCATGCGTGAGTGCATGTGATGGTGGTGTTGGGGGAAGACTGAATTGGCTGTCAGTTTAATGCTAGGGAAGACAGGAAAGATTTATTGGTCTAGGTGCCAAGACACACATTAAATCATCGAATACAAGGCAGCTATAACTCTTATCTCTGTTTTACAGATGAAAAATTTAAAGCAGAGAAAGGTTGTTGCCCAGGTTTCAGGAGAACTGAGCCCAGTGGGGGGGTGGGCGGGGGTGGGTAGAGACAGCCTCTAGTCATATGAGTAGCAAGTGGCCAGATTGAGCCAAGCGCCACGGGCCATAGTGGCAAAGGTACACTCCTAGGCTACAGCTGGCACTCAATAAGGGTGCTCTAGGGGCTGGGGGTGAGTGTTCCCTGTGAGCTGGGAGGAGAGAGAAGGCAGGGAGGCTAGAAAGTTGAATGTAAGAAACCACAACAACAAAGGGTTTATACAAAATATAAATATCCTTGTAAAGTTGGGATGGGGAGGTTTTCTTAAGACAGAAAACCAAGAAGATAATAAGCAAATGTATTTATGTTTAAAAAATGTAAACATGCCTGGTGCAGTGACTCACACCTGTAATCCTGGCACTTTGGGACGTGAAGGCAAGAGGATTGCCTGGGCCCAGGGATTCATGACCAGCCTGGGCAACTCGGTGAGACATCATCTCTACAATATATACAAAAATATTAGCTGGGCTTGGTGGCACGGGCTTGTAGTTCCAGCTACTTAGAGGACTGAGGTGGAAGGATCACCTGAGCCCAGCAGATCAAGGCTGCAGTAGCCATGAGCGTGCCACTGTACTCCAGCCTGGGTGATAGAGTGAGACTCCAACTCAAAAAAACCCCCCAAAAACAAAAAGTAAAAAACATATGCTGCAAGACACATAAAATTTAAAAACACGGGAGAAATGATGTATAAATATGCCAGATGTGTCCAGGTGTAGTGGCTTACATCTGTTATCCTAGCACTTTGGGAGGCCAAAGTGGGAGGATTACTTGAGCCCAGGAGTTTGAGACTAGCCTAAGCAATATAGCGAGACCTTGTCTTTACAAAAATAAAAATAAGAACATGTAGCCAGGCATGGTGGTTCCCACCAGTAATTCCAGGAACTCAGGAGGCTGAGGTGGGAGGATTGCCTGAGCCCAGGAGGTCAAGGCTGTGCTGAGTTGTGATCGCACCCTGCACTCCAGCCTGGACAACAGAGCAAGACCCCAACTTAAAAAAAAGTAAGAGGCAATAGATTGAGACACATCATTTCAGTTTCTAGGAAAGCAACCATGGTTGGTAATATGGATACAGGATACGAGCATGGGTCTGGGCTTGGGGCCTGCGCTCAGGGCTCTGCTCTGCCACCACAGCTCTGGCACTGGACTCTGAGCAAATTTGTGGTGACTCTGAGCAAAACTGTGACCCTTCCCAGGGTCTCAGTGCCCAGCTGCAAAGCAGAAACATCACAGAAACCACAAAGAGCCACGAGAAAACACGACCTGGGTGCAGTGCTTATGACATACAGCTTCACAAATGTGAGTGAGGAATGGAAAAAAAGAATTGGAATAGTAACCAGACAGTTCACAAAGGAGACACATAAGAAAGCTCTCCTGCCTCCATGGCAGACACAGTGACACTCATCTGGCAGCATCCCAGGGAGTGTGGACAAGAGAGGTGGGCTCTCACTGGCTATCTGGCGTGGGCTGCCAGGAAGTGTTTGTGGAGGGCAAGCTGGCAGAAGCAGCTCAGTAAAAGGCCACTCTGAAACCTGTGCCATGTCCCCCCTTCTGGGAGAGCAGCCCCTGGCTTCCTGCCATTTCAGAGCAGGGTCTGTCAGTGCCTAGCAAGGGGACAATGGAGCTGAAGCCACCTGTTCATGGATACTCACTCATCTCCCTCACAACATGCTAGGGTAGAGAAACCAGAAAAGATTCCAGAGGCAGCACAGCCCCACCCTGCCTGTGTGGGCAACATCCTCAGCATGCAGGGGCTCCTGAGAGAGCTGGAGGGACACAGTGCTGTGGGAGTGGTGTCATCCTTCCACACCCACCACATCATCCAACCTTTGTCCACATGCCACAACCTGCATGGGATAGGCAAAAGCAACACAGGTCTCCCCTTCAAAAGTTCCATGGGTGAAGTGGGCAGTGTGTGAGCCGGTCTCTAGAGCTGCAGAAAACTACAGTGACGTGTGGGCTCCCCAAGAATCAAAGACTTCATTCTGTTGAGCTCAGTAGCTCATACCTGTAATCCTAGCACTTTGGGAGGTCGAGGAGGGAAGATTGCTTGAGCCTAGGAGTTTGATACCAGCCTGGGCAACATAGTGAGACCTTGTCTCTACAAAATTAACAAAAAAAATTAAAAGGGTGTGGTGGTGTGTGCCTGTATTACCAGCTCCTCAGGAGGCTGAGGTGAAAGGATCACTTAAGTCCAGGAGGTCAAGGCTGTGGTGAGCCAAGATCGTGCCACTGCACTCCAGTCTGGGCGACAGAGGGAGACCCCAACTCAATAATAATAAAAAATCAGAGACTTGGCATTCAGAAAAACTTCTAACCCTGGGGATGTTCAAGGTAGGAACACTTCAGTCTCTGCCCCTGGAGTGGATGACCTGTACCAAGATGACTCAGTCTGCACAGTGGCTGTCCCTGAGGGCAATTTCCAGAAGGCCCTGTAACTTCCACATTCCAGAAGCCTCTTTAATTCCAATTCTCAGATTCCATGCTAGGATTCCAGCTTCCATACTCAGGGAAGAAACACACGACACAGCGAACAGCACTCTACTAGCATCTGCCTCAGCCCACCCGGGGAGGGAGAGAGGGCCTGGCATCAGGCGTAAACCAAGAAAGACTAGTAAGACTGAACCAGGCCAGCAGCTGGCATGCTACAGCTGTTGTCCACGGGGGTCTTGGAGAGTAGTTCTTAACTGTACCCCACACACATGTGCAGAGCCAGTCCCACACATATGCGCACCACAGACACGTATAGCAGACTATACAGGTACACATTCACACGTACATTAACACATGCACACGTGCACACACAGCACACATACACACACAACTGCATTCAACACCACCACCCTCACACATGCATACCACATACACGTACAAGTCTGCAGAAGTGTACACCCATGTACACACACATACATGACGTGCACATGTGCATTCAACCCAACCACCTCCACACACGTACACCACATGGCACAGGTGCACACCTGTGCACACACGCCTACACTACGCATGCACACAACGCATGTGCATTCAATACAGTCACACACACAACAGACTGTACAGGTGCACACCCACACCCACTACACATGTATACAATGCACATACACATTCAACACAACCACCCCCACGCATGTACAACACACAAGGATGCACATTCATGCACACACATGCATTCAACACAACCACCACCACACATACACACATTCATGCCACACAGGTGCACCCCCCCACATCCCTCCCTTACCTGGGCAGGAGCTCTGAGCTGGCGCCCCCTGCTGGCAGGTCTGGATCTCGGGCACCTGCAGCTCCTCCCGTTTCCGTCTTTCATCCGTCTGGAGTGGCTGGAGACTTGAAGAGTCTTTCCAGAGAAAATGCAAACAGGGGTTGACTAGTACCTGCAGTGCCACCCGGGCAGCATCTCAACTGGCTGCGCTTTGCTCTGAGGGAGGCCCCAGCTCCCCACTGGGCCTGGTGCAGGGTGGCCACTCAATGTCTCCTAAGAGAATGGCCTGGAGGCAAACAGGCCAACCTCACGAGTGCAGATTCTGGAACCACACAGAACCAACACAGACTCGGTTTTGCTCCTCCAGAGACCAGCAATGGTCCCAACTCAGTGGTTGTGTCCACTTTCAGGGGTGGCTCTCTAGACATCCCCACAAAGTCCTGCACACAAACAGTGTGTGCAGTGCTGATGAACCAGGGATAGGTGGGAGCCACTATGCTGCATCACACCATGCCACACCACTGGAGGCCCTGGAGGCTTTTTTGGGGGACAGTGCACCAAAACTTCAGCTGCCCCCTGTGGCCCTAGATCTCAGGGGAAGGGGGTGGGGGTGGCTGCTGATTCCCTGAAGGAGCAGGTGCCTCACAGCACCATGGTACGGGGGTCATAGACATAGCCCAGAGGACTGGACACTCCTGGTCCCAGCACTGCTCCACGCCTGGTGTCCCCACAGCACCCCCAAGTGCGGGCAGAGGACTGGACAGGTGGAGTCCTAGGCTGTGCCCAGGCCCAGCTGCGAGGAGACACCATTCACATTGGCTCATCATGAGAATTTAACCTCACTCCTACCAGGGGCACTGGGCCATCAGTATCAACCAGGTGCTACCTATGAGCAGAGGAGAAAGAAATCCTATCCTCTCCTGGTCCCTGGTAGGAAGCACAGTCCCCAGGCCTGGCAAGATCAAGGCACCTTCACTCTTTCTGGAGAGGTAGGGGTCAAGGCAAGATTGCAAGGCCAGGATGGAATGTGGGGGGGACAGAGGAGGCAGTGGGGACTGCAAGGGAAGCTGGGAAGCAGCCCACCTCTGGCTGCCCACCCCACCCTGCCCATTCACTACGGAACCATCACTCACCCAAGGAGGAGGCCGGGGGTGCATCCTTCCCCAGGAGGTCCTGCAGCTCTGGAATGCGTGTCTCATGCTCCTCTCCCTGAGAGAGATCCAGCTGGGCAGCGGGGTCATCTGTTCACAGAAGACAGGGTACATGTCTGTTATTAGTGATCTGCTCCTGCGGGCAGCCTGGTAGGTCCAGAGAGGGAGGAGGGACAGCCCGGGGCCACAGCACAGTCAGGGCCACATGGGGATTTGGGGAGCAAAGGGCTGGAGCTGGCAGGAGAGGGGCACTGCACTGGGAGAGCCTTGGATAAAGAGTTGTGGGCCTGGGTATCTCTCTGAGGTCTGGCAGTTTGCAGCAGGAGTGAAGGGACCATGAATAAGGAGGACACAGAGAATGGACACAAAGACCATGTCAGATGTGGTTCCATGGCAGCAGCCAGGGAGCCTGACCTACACACGGAATCACTCGGACAAGAGCCGCTGTGTGCAGACAACCCGGGTCAGGGCTGGGGCTAAGCAGAGATCTCCTGCGTCCTCGGTTCCCTGGTCTAAGGGAGGAGGCTGGCTCCTACTCAAGTGAGGCCCCCAGCTCCCTGGTGACAGAGTGAAGGGAGCTCTCAGTCTTACTTGGAGGCATTGAGACCCCACAGTCCTCCCCAATGATGAACTCTCCGTAGAAGCCAGTCTGGGCAGGGTCTAGGAGCGACCAATCTTCTTCAGAGAAGCATAAGATCATGTCCTTGAATGGAGAAACCCGGTTCTGAAACACAGGAGAGCAACAGGGATGCCTTAGTCCAAGGGCAAGCTACAAGTCCTAACCTACTTTGGCTACTGTATCAAAATACGAACAAAATAAATGTGGCTGGGTGTAGTGGCTCACACCTGTAATTCCAACACTTTGGGAAGATCACTTGAGTCTAGGGGTTCCAGAGCAGTCTGGGGTAACAGAGTGGGACCCTAGCTCTACCAAAACCAGAAAATCATTCCTCACAGTTCTGGAGGCAGGAAGTCCAAGATCAATGCACTGGCAGATGGGGTATCTGGTTAGACCTGCTCCTTGTTTTAAAGACGGCCATCATCTAATTATAGCCTCATATGGTGGAAGGGGCAGGGAAGTTCTCTGGGGGTCTCCTTTATAGGGCCACTGGTCCCATCATCATGAAGGCAGAGCACCTCCCACACCATCATGTGGGAAGCCAGGATTTTAACATATGAAGAATTTTGGGGGATACAAACATTCAGTTCATAGCATTCTGTCCCTGGTACTCCCAAAATTTACATCCTTGTCTCAGGTAAAACAAATTCATTCCATCTCAATAACCCCAAAACTCATTCCAGCATCAACTCAAAAATTCAAAGCTCAAATTCATTTAACATCACCTAAATCAGACAGGGAGGACTCAAGGTGTGATTCTACCTAAGACAAATTGCTTTCCAGTCAGAAGATAGGCCTAGGACAGACACTCCCACTCCAAAAAGGGAAAAACAAAAGAAGAAAAGGAGTGACAGCTACCAAGTAAGTCCTAGACCTGCAGTCAAGCAACGTTAACCCAGAAGCCCAAAGGGTAATCCTTTTGGACTTGATGCCCCACTCCAGACCCTCTGTGCAGGAGGGCCACCTTCCACAGTCCCTGGATGGGAGTTGGGACACCAAGGTCTTGGGTGGTCCCACCTCTGTGGAAGCTCTGTGTCTCATCCTCTGAGGTCTAGGGCTCCTTTGGGCTGGAGTCATGCTGGTGACTCTATGAGTCTGGGAGTACAGGGAAAGCTGACGGGGTTCCCTGCTTGCTGGAGTTGCAGCTGGGGCTATGAGCCCTGGGCCTGCAATGGGAGGAACACTGCCTTCGGGGTCATTCTCTCATTGTCTGGGACAACAGCTCCTAGTTTAGACCCCATTAGCTGGTCACCTGGCCACCTTTGTGTTCTCGCCTAAACATGCCATCTCTCTCTTTTCAACCTAGATAGGCTGAGAATCTTCCCAGTCTTGTAGTTCTGCTTCCCTTTTGGCCAGTAATTCCACCTTTAAATCATTTTTCCCTTCTCACATTTTACAGGCTTCACCTTCAAACCCTTGCTTAGATATTTCTGCGGCCAAATGTCCGATTTCATCACTTCTGAGTTCTACCTTCCATTAAACACTAGGCTTCTGAGTTCTACCTTCCATTAAACACTAGGATGTAAACACAATTCAGCCAAGTTTTTTGCCACTTTACAATGAGGACAGCTTTTCCTCTAGCTCCCAATACAATGATTGTCAATTCCATCTGAGATCTCACCACAACAGCCTTTACCACCCGTGTATTCACAACCATGTACACATACAAGGTCTGACAATTAAGTTCATGAACTAATCCTAGGCTGCATACACCTCATTGCTGAGTATCACTACAGTCACCTTTGAAGTACTCCCCTTGGGACACTCTGCACCAACATCAGTGCCTAGTTCACCCATCGAAGCAAGTTTGGAACTCTTTTTCTGGATTGGCCATCAGAGCTGTTATTGCGAGAATGTCAGAGTTTGAATTAGAGTAACAAACAAACAAATTTCTTGTTAAACTTGGCAAGAGTGGAAGTGAAATCAGGGACATTTTATTCTAAGTTTATGGGCATAATGCCATGAAGAAAATGGCAGTATAAAAATGGATTAAACATTTTTCTGAGGGGAGAGAAAGTGTCACTGATGAAGAGAGGTCAGGATGGTCAGTAACAAGCAGAACTGACGAAAACATTGCAAAAATTAATTGAATTGTGTGTCAAAATCATCAGCTGACTGTGAGGAGAATAGTAGATCAAATAAACATCGATAGGGAAACAGGAAAATCTTAACTGAAAATCCTGGCACAAAAAAGGTGTGTGCAAAAATGGTCCTGAAGGAGCTCTTGCATCACAACAATGCACCAGCTCACCCAGCAGTGTCAGTGAGGGAGTTTTTAGCCAGTAAACAAATAACTGTATTGGATTACCCTTCCTACTCACCTGATCTTGGCCCAATGACTTTTGCTTTACCTGAAGATAAAGGAAACATTGAAAGGAAGATACTTTGATGACATTCAAGACATCAAGGGGCACATGACGACAGCTTTGATGCCCATTTCAGAAAGAGTTCTAAAATTGCTTTAACAAGTACATTAGGCATTGGCATCAGTACATAGCTTCCCAAGGGGAGCATTTTGAAGGTGACTATAGTAATATTCAGTAACGAGGTATACAGCACGGTTTCTAGGATTAGTTCATGAACTTAACTGTCAGACCTCGTACACAAGCGCATAGGTATTCACAGCCACTCAGGCATTCGCAGTCACTTAGGTATTCACATCACTCAGGATGCCAGCATGGCTGGTTCTGATGAGGATCCACCCCTTGCTCCTAGATGCCATCATTTCACTGTGTCCTCACACGGTGGAAAGGGCAAGGCCACTCCCTCAGGCCTTTTAAATAAGGGTTTGCATTCCATTCAGGAGGGCTCTGCCCCATAATCTAGTCATCTCCCTGAAGCCTCACCCCTTAATACCACTGCCTTGAGGGGTGGGCTTTCAACATGAATTTTGGGGTAATACACAGCACTAAGGGAGGGAGAATGCAGCAGTGGTGTACCAGGTGAAGACTAAAGACCACCGGTATGCCTGTCAACAATAACTGATTAGGTAAACCCGGGTCACCCTACAAAGGATGATCACTCGTGCATTAGGAAAATGGAGGGCCACTCCTTTTGGGCAGGAATCCTCTCCAAGATGTGTTTAGACAAAAGGGCATCCACTCCACAGCGTGTGAGGTGTCTAGAAGTCAAGTAGGTCAGCGCTTCTGAAGGGGGAGGGCAAGTACAGCAGGGAACCCTTCACATACTTTGAATCATGGACCATGGGAATGTGTCAAAGAACTAATCTTAATTTTTTTTTTTTTGGAGTCTCACTCTGTCACCCAGGCTGGAGTGCAGTGGCATGTTCACGGCCACCGCAACCTTGACCTGCTGGGCTCAGGAGATCCTTCAGCTTCAGCCTTCCAAGTAGCTGGAACTATAGGCATGCACTACTATACCTGGCTACATTTTTGATTTATTGTAGAGATGAGGGCTCGCCAAGTTGCCCAGGCTAGTCTCAAACCCGTGAACTCAAGCAATCCTCTTACCTTAGCCTCCTAAAGTGCTGGGATTATAGGCATGAGCCACTGCGTCCAACCCTAATTTTAGTTTTATTAATGGTGGTATACTCATATAAGACAAAGTGATCAGAAACATAAAGAAGTTCTTCACAAAAGTAAATTGGAAAGTACTCCAAAACAAGATTTTTGTGGGGGGGGGGGAAGAGCAACTTATAGGACTTTTGTATTACTAATATCTGTGAAAACCAAAATGGAAACAAGATAGAATAATTTATTTTAATTTTATTTATGTATGTATGTATTTATTTATTTTTTGAGTTGGAGTGTCACTCTGTCGCCCAGGCTGGAGAGCAGTGGCACGCTCACGGCCACCTCAGCATCAACCTGCTGGGCTCTGGTAATCCTTCTGCCTCAGCCTTCCAAGTAGCTGGAAGTATGGGCACGAGCTACCACACCCAGCTAATTTTTTATTTATTGTAGAGATGAGGTCTCACCAAGTTGCCCAGGCTGGTCTTGAACCCGCAGGCTCAGGCAATCCACTAGCCTTGGCCTCCCAAAGTGCTGAGATTACAAGCTGAGCCACTGAGCCCGGCCAGATAGAATAATTTTTAAAACAAGTGGCTGGGGGCAGTGGCTCACACTTTGGGAGGCCAAGGCGGGAAGACTGCTTGAGCCCAGGAGTTCAAGACCGGAGTGGGCAACACAGCTAGACCTCATCTTTACAAAAAAATCAAAACAATTATCTAAAGTGTGGCTCATGCTTATAGTCCCAGCTACTCAGAAGGCTAAGACAGAAGGATGGCTTGAACCCAGAAGGTTAAGGCTGTAGTGAGCCATGATCATGCCACTGCACTCCAGCCTGAGCAATAGAGCAAGACCCTGTCTCTAAAACAAAACAAAACAAAACAAAACATGTAGCCTTATACCTGCCACTTCTAAATCTCTGGAGGCCTGCCAGTTCCCACCACATGGCTTCCAGGGTGACAGGGACAGGAATGGGGAACAGGGCTGGGAAGATGAGTTCTCCATGCACGTCTCCTGGTAACTCTGGACTCTTCCTTCCCCCCCATACACACTTTTATTTTTTAAACTAAAACCTAGAAGATATAGAGTATAACACCATACACATGTAGGGTATACAACCCCTCAACTAGACATACCAAATCAGCAATCTGCCCTTTTACACTGCCACCCCTCACACATATGGCGTGGGTAGGTTTAGCATTCCCAGGATTGCTGTGTCCTGTGGACACCGTGATATTTCCCTCAGCATATAGCTTCTGAGAATAACATTTGCATGATTTCTTGAGCACAGGTGTTCTCATCCAAGGTGGATTCCCCTCCCCCCTGTCCAGGAGATACTTGGCAATGTCTGGAGACATTTTTATCACAACTGGGGTGTGGGTGCTCCTGGCATCTAGTGGGTGAGGCCCGATGCTGCTCAGCACTGTATACTGCATGGCACAGTTCCACATGACAAGGAACAATCCAGCCAAAATCAACAGCACCGCCAGTGAGAAACTACAACACCCAAGCACTTTAACACTCGTTCAACACTCATCTAGTGTCTTCTGAATTATGAAACAGTATTACCTTTCCAAGAAAAAAAAATTATGAGGAGTTGCCCAGGTGACTCAGAGAAGCAGACAGGACTGAAATTGATGCCATAGAGTGTTTTGATGGGCCCCTAGAAATTTTGTTAAACATAAATTGTGTCTTTAGGCCAGGGGCGGTGGCTCAAGTCTGTAATCCCAGTACTTTGGGAGGCTGAGGCAAGAGGACTGCCTGAGCCTAGGGGTTCAAGACCAGCCTGGGCAACATGGCGAGACCCTGTCTCTACAATAAATCAAAAAATAAGCCAGGTATGGTAGCACAAGCCTATAGTTTCAGCTACTTGGAAGGCCGAGGTTGAAGGATCACCAGAGCCCAGCAGGTCGAGACTGCAGTGGCCAGGAGTGTGCCTCTGCAATCCAGTCTGGGTGAGAGTGAGACTCCAACTCAAACAAAACAAAAACAATGGAAACAAAATGCCCATGTACCCCCAGTAAGATAAAGACTGTAGTGGTCTTGGGTTTTCTGACACATCAAGGGGAGTCACAGGTGGGGGGACTGTAGGCTCTGAGCTTCGCCTGCTCTCAGTGCCCCCTTCCCAGCCTGCATTCTGAAGATAGCGTTTAATATTCATGCATGCCTTTTAAACTCCCATGACACCCGAATGTAGCTTGAAATGATATTATGGCATTGTCTTCTATGTTCTTAAGTGTTAAACTTGCTCTTTACTCACCAACATGTTTAAGATTTCTTCAAGTCTGTATGTACATGAAACAAGTATATCAGTGACTTAATGTGTACCATTCACCGAGTACAGATGATTTTACCCACTCTTTGTTGATAATAGTTTTTTATCTAATATTTTGCTATGTTGAGCCATAGTTGAATGAGCTCCCTTGTCTGCCCCGTCCATGTGCAAGTGTCTCTGGTGTACATGTGCAGGATCACTAGGCCCTGGAGCACACGTCTTCGCCAATACTGAATATTCCCACACCACTCTTCACATATACTCCAAGAATCCACTCCCACCAGCAGCACATGGGCACTCCAGTTTTCAACACCTTGCCAACACTGCGTCCTGTCAGATGCCTGGGGGTTCAGAGACACCCTTGGTGTGTGGCAGCCATAGCACTGTGACACCCCATTCTTAGATGATGCCCCTTCATGGGCTTATTGGTCAACTGGGTTTCATCTTGGTTGAGATACTAATTTATTTTCCTTGTCTATATTACTTTTTTCTTTTTTTTTTAAGTCAGAGTCTCACACTGTCATCCAGACTGGAGTGCAGTGGCATGCTCATGGCCACTATAGCCTCAAACTGCTGGACTCAGGTGATCCTTCTGCCTCAGTCTTCCAAATAGCAGGAACCACAAGCATGTGCCCCCACGCCTGGCTAATTTTTTAATTTATTGTATAGACAAGGTCTTGCCAAGTTGTCCAAGCTGATCTCGAATCCCTGGACTCAGGCAATCCTCTCGCCTCCACCTCCCAAAGTGCTGGGATTGCAGGCATGAGCCATTGCACCCAGTTATATCTCTATTTTATTTTTATTTTTTTCCCCACGCTTGGCTAATCTTTTATAGAGACAAGGTTTTTCTATGTTGCCTAGACTGGTCTCGAACTCTTAGGCTAAAGCAATTCTCCCGCCTCAGCCTCCCAAAGTGTTAGGATCACAGGTGTGAACCACCACACCCAACCTGAACATATAATCTTTTCTTTT
This sequence comes from Carlito syrichta, assembly GCF_000164805.1. Classification (NCBI taxonomy): domain Eukaryota; kingdom Metazoa; phylum Chordata; class Mammalia; order Primates; family Tarsiidae; genus Carlito; species Carlito syrichta. The sequence continues at coordinate 309,402 of NW_007249260.1, read as the reverse complement.
CTTTTTTTTTTCTTGAGTCAGGCTCTTGCTCTGTCATTCAGGCTGAAGTGCAGTGGCACTATCACAGCCCACTGCAGCCTCAACTTCCTTGGCACGAGTGATTCTCCTGCCTCGGCTCCTCAAGTAGCTGGGACTGAAGGCTAATTTCTTAATTTTTTGTAGAGATAGCATTGTGCTATGTTGCCCAGGCTGCTTGCACTCCTGGTCTCAAGCAATAATTCCATCTAAACCTCTCAAAGTGCTGGGATTACAGGACTGAGCCACGACACCCAGCCTATATTTCTATTTTCTAATGGGTTGTGTTTGCTATCTTTTTAAAAAATGGCTTGTAGATTGATTTATTTATTTGGTCTTGTTTTGTGGCCCAGGTTGAAGTGCAGTGGTTTGGTCAAAGTTCACTGCAACCTCCAACGCCTGGACTCACGCAATCCTCTCACCTCAGCCTCCTGAGTAGCTGGAACCACAGATATTCTCCATCATACCCAGTTAACTTTTTTTTTTTTTAAGTTGGAGTCTCACTCTCTTGCCAAGGCTGAAGTGCAGTGGCACACTCATAGCCACCCCAGCATTGACCCGTTGGACTGAGGCAATCCTTCTGCCTCAGCCTTCCAAGTAGCCAGAACTACAGGCAGGCACTACCATGCCTGGTTAATTAATTTTGTATTTATTATAGAGATGAGGTCTTGCCTAGTTGCCTGGGCTGGTCTTGAACCCACAGGCTTAGGTAATCCACTCACCTCAGACCTCCAAAATGCTGGGATTACAGGCTGAGCCACTAAGCTTGGCCAGCAAATTTTTTTGTAGAGACAGGGTCTTGCTAGTTTCTCAGCCTAATCTCAGACTCCTAGCCTCAAGTGATCCTCCTGTCTCAATTGTCCAAGGCACTGGGATTACAGGTATGTGCCACCGAACCCAGTCTGGCTTGTAGTTTTATTTATGTATTTATTTGTTTATTTCTTGAGTTGGAGTCTCACTCTGCCGCCCAGGCTGGAGTGCAGTGGCATACTCACAGGCACCCCAGCATAGACCTGCTGGGCTCTGGTGAACCTTCCACCTCAGCCTTCCAAGTAACTGGAACTACAGGCACATGCTACCATGCCCGGCTAATTGTTTTATTTTTTATTTTTATTGTAGAGACAGGGTCTCGCCAAGTTGCCCGGGTTGGTCTCGAACTCACGGGATCAGGCAATCCACTTGCCTCAGCCTCTCTAATGCTGGGATTAGAGGCTGAGCCACCAAGCCCAGGAGGCTTGTAGTTTTAAATTGTGGATATAGTTCACTATTGAGATAGAAAGGATAACATTATTTCAGTTTTAAAATGCAAAAAAATCCAAATGTGTTTCAATCACATTATGATGGTAGAAGTAATCAGTAATATTAGTGGTACAGGATCAATTACAAGAAAGTGTTTAACAAACTAATATGGTAATAATTTTGGTGAAAGAGCTCTGAAGTCAGAAATGTGATTTGGGAACAAAAATAGGCTAATACAGAAGAGAAAAATTTAATCCATCAAAAAGAACAAAACAATGAGGAAAGAGAAGGATGATTTTTAATCCAGTGTGCCTGATATAATGCTTAACTATTTAGAAATACAAGTAGATTCTTAATCATAATTAAAATAAGAATAAAAACTTAAAGAAACAGCATAATATTTTTTAAAAAGGTCTTTCAGGAAGTAAAAATTTTAAAAAGATGAAAAAAATGATCGGCAGATGTTCCACACAAAAAGTAAAAATAAATATCTGCAGTAATAAAACAACTTGAATGAAAAGGCAAATGACAAATGAGAACAAACATCTATCATTTATGAAAGGCCAAGAGTAAACACAGGACCATATAACACAATGTTTCCATTCCAACAGAAGAATAAAACAGACCAAGAAAGTAACTAAAAACATCTGAGAAAAAAGATAACCTTCACTAATGTATGAAAAATGTACATAAAATACCATTACCAACCATTACCTCAAGGAAGATTCAAAAAGAATGGTCATGATATTTCATCAACAATCATCCTGTCATACATAAAAATGTCACATTAGAAACACTTTAAATATCACTTTAGGCTGGGTATGGTGGTATGGGCCTGTGGTCCTAGTTACTTGGGAGGACTGCTTGAGTCCAGGAGTTTGAGACCAGCCTGGGCAACATGACCCCCCTGAAAAACAAACAAAACAAAGCAAAACCATCTTAGACTAGAAGCCAAAATTCTTACAACCCAATATTAGAAAAAACCCCTGGAATCTTCAGAAAAGCTAGTAAATTTAACAAGGTTGCAGAAAATATGGTCAATACATAAAAATCAATTTGTATTCCTACCTATTTGTGACAAAAATGTAGAAGATGAAATATATTTTTAGCCAGGCTCGGTGGCTCAGCCTGTAATCCCGCGCCTTTGGGAAGCTGAAATGAGTGGATTGCCTGAGCCTGCGGGTTCGAGACCCACCTGGGCAGCGAGACCTCATCTTTACAATAAATCAAAAAATCAGCCGGGCATGGTAGCGCATGCCTGTAATTCCAGCTACTTGAAAGGCTGAGGCGGAAGGATCGTCGGAGCCCAGCAGGTCGAGGCTGCAGTGGCCGGGAGTGGCCACTGCACTCCAGTCTGGGCGACAGAGTGAGACTCCAAGTCAAAAAAAAAAAAGAAAGAAAAAGAAATATATTTTTAAATTACCAGAATATTTACAATAGCATTAAAAGTTTTGAAATTCTTAAAGAAAATGTTTATAAAATATGTGCCTGACCTGAACAATGATGAACTAAATAAGCAGAAGGATCCGACAAGCTCCTGAACTGGAAGACTCTGTATTGCTTTTTTTTTTTTTTTTTTTTTTGAGTTGGAGTCTCACTGTCGCCCAGACTGGAGTGCAGTGGCACGCTCCCAGCCACCGCAGCCTCAACCTGCTGGACTCTGGCGATCCTTCCGCCTCAGTCTTCCAAGTAGCCGGAACTACAGGCATGTGCTACCATGCCTGGCTAGTTTTTGATTTATTGTAGAGACGAGGTCTCGCCAAGTTGCCCAGGAGGATCTCGAACCCGCGGGCTCAGTCAATCCTCCCCCCTTGGCCTCCCAAAGTGCTAGGATTACAGGCTGAGCCACGGACCCCGGCCGACTCTGTATTGTTAAATGTCAATTTGCCCCCACACTGATCTATAGATTCAGTGCAGTCCCAGATAAGAACTCCAAGAGGCTTTTTAAAGAAATGGATGAGCTGCTTCTAAAATTTGTATGGACATACAAATCTCTTAAAATAGCCACGAGAACGCTGAAATCCAAGAATCAAGTTGGAAGACTCACACTACCCAACTGCAAAACATCCTATAAAGTCACCATGGTATCTGCATAAAGGATCAAAACATAGACCAGTGTAACAAGTAGAGCCTAGATGACCAGATACATGTGGACAACTGATTTTCAACATGGATGACAAGGCAATTTGATGGGAGAAAGAAAAATCTTTTCAATAAATGGTGCTAACACAACTAAATATTAACATTAAAAAACAAATGACCCTCATACCACACACAAAAAGTCATTTGAAATAAATCAAAGATCTAAATGCAAAACTTACAATTATAAGACTTCCTGAAGACACAGATATAGGAGAAAAATCTTTGTAGACTTGGGGAAACAAAGATTTGTTAGAACACAAGAAGCATAAAATCATTTAAAAAACCAATAACTGGATTTCATCAGAATTAAAGATGTCTAACCTTTAAAAGAGACTATTAAAACAATGAAGAGGCAAGAACTGACAAAGGATTTTTATCCAGAATGTGTATACCTATGTATACACACACATACTCTTTTAAAAGTTCTAAAACACAGTAAGACAACAAGCAACCCAAATATAAACAGGTAAAAGATGTGGACCCTTCAGAACAGAGGGAGAAGAAATGGCTCACAGCACATGAAAAAATGTTCAACTTCATTAGTCAACAGGGAATTACAAGTTAAAGCTACAATGAAATGTCTACTTTAACAGCCAAAATTAAAAACAAAAAAAGACAAAATTAAGAGTTGGTGAAGACATGGAGAAACTGGAGCCACTGGTAGAAGCGTAAGTGGTAAACCACTATAGAAAGAGTCAGCCCTTTCTGCCCACGGACACCGCCAAGGAAGCATCATTAAAGTCTCTCTCCCCATCACCATCAAGTCTAAGTCAGAGTCTCCTAAGGAGCCCAAACAGCTGTGGAAGCTTTTCACTGGAGGGCTGAGCTTCAAATCCACTAACGAGAGCCTAAGGAGCCATGGGAAATACTCATGGACTGCATGGTAATGAGACCCAACCATCAAGAGCTCCAGAAGCTTTGGGTTTGCCACATATGCCACTGTGGAGGAGGTGGATGCAGCCATGAATGTGACATCACACAGGTGGGTGAAAGAGTTGTGGAACCAGAGGGAGCTGTCTCGAGAGAGGATTCTCAAAGATCAGGTGCCCACTTAACTGTGAAAAAGATATTTGTTGGTGGCATTAAAGAAGACATTGAAGAATATCATCTAAGAGACTATTTTTAATAGTTTGGGAAAATTGAAGTCATTGAAATTATGACTGACCAAGGCAATGGCAAGAAAAGGGGCTTTGCCTTTGTAATCTTTGACGACCATGACTCCGTGGATAAAACTGTCATTCAGAAATACCACACTGTGAATGGCCACAAATGTGAAGTAAGGAAAGTCTTGTCGAAGCAAGAGGTGGCTAGTGCTTCATCCAGTCAAAGAGGTCGAAGTGGTTCTGGAAACTTCGGTGGTGGTCGTGGCAGTAGTTTCAGTGGAACTTTGGTTGTGGAAGAAACTTCGGTGGTTGTGATGGCTTTGGAGGCAGCTGTGGTGGTGGCGGACATGGTGGCAGTGGAGGTGGCTATAATGGATTGGGTAATGATGGAAGCCGTTCTGGAGGTAGTGGAAGCTACAGTGATTCTGGCAATTACAACAACCAGTCTTCAAATTTTGGACCCATGAAGGGGGGAAACTTTGGAGGCAGAAGCTCTGGCCCCTATGGTGAAGGCCAATACTTCACCAAACCACAAAACCAAGATGGCTATTGTGGTTCCAGTAGCAGCAGTAGCTATGGCAGTGGCAGATGATTTTTTGTTGTTGTTGAGTTGGAATCTCACTTTGTCATCCAGGCTGGAGTGTAGTGGCATGCTCACGGCCACCGCAGACTCGACCTGCTAGGCTCAGGTTATCTTTCCGCCTCAGCCTCCCAAGTAGCTGGAACTACAGGCTTGCACTACCCTGCCTTGCTAACATTTTTATTTATTGTAGAGATGAGGTCTCGCCAAGCTGCCCAGGCTGGTCTCGAACCCCTGGGCTCAGGCAATCCTCTCCACTTGGTCTCCCAAAGTGCTGGGATTACAGGTTTAAGACACCATGCCCAGTTGGCAGACAATTTTAGTTACTGATTACTGGGAGGAAACAAAGCTCAGCAGAAAGGGAGAGCCAGAGAAGTAACAGGGAAGCAACAGGTTACAACAGATTTGTGAACTCAGCTAAGCACAGTTGTGGCAGGGCCTAGCTGCTACAAAGAAGTTAAGTTTAGACAATATGGGCAAAAACTGGAGGACTACATTTGTAACTAATTGTATAACATGCTATTTTAGTTTCTGTTCTGTAGAAAATGTAAAGCATTCCAAACAAAGGTTTTTAATGTAGTTTTGGGGTTTTTTTTTTGCATCCATGCTGTTGATTGCTAAATGTAGTCTAATCATGATGTGTCTTTAAAAAAAAAAAAAAGACTGGGCTCAGTGGCTCAACTTGTAACCCCAGCAATTTAGGAGGCCGAGGCAAGTGGATTGATTGCCTGAGCCCAAGGGTTCGAGACCAGCCCAGAAACTTGGTGAGACCTTGTCTCTACAATAAATCAAAAAACTAGCTGGGTGTGGTAGTATGCCTGTAGTTCTGGCTACTTGGAAGGCTGAGGCTACTTGGATCTCTGGAGCCCAGCAGGTCGACTCTAGGGTTGCTGTGAGTGTGCCACTGCACTCCAGTCTGACCGACAGAGTGAGATTCCAAATCAAAAAAAAAAAAAACAAAAAGGTCAGTCATTTTGCATATGGTTAATCATACAACTTAACCTATGACAATTTCACTATCAAGTAATTACTCAAGAGAATGAAAACATAGGTTCACAGAAAACTTATACATGTTTATAGACACTTCATTCATAACAGCCAAAATTGGAAGTAACCCAAATATTCTTCAACAGGTTAATGAATAAACTAAGTGTGATACATTGCATGATGGAATACTACTTGGCCATCAAAAAGAAACAACCAGCCAGATGCAGTGGCCTATAATCCCAGCACTTTGGGAGATGGAGGTGAGAGGATTGCCTGAGCCTAAGGGTTTGAGGCAACATGGTGAGACCTCATTCCTACATTAAATAAATAAATATACCTGGGCATGGTGGCATGTATCTGCAGTTTCAACTACTTTGAAGGTTGAAGTGGAAAGATCACCTGAGCCCAGCAGGTCAAGGCTATGTGCTACTGTACCCCACTCTGAGCAAAGGAGTGAAATTCCAACTCGGGGTGGGGGGAGGAACACCCTACCAATACACACAACATGAATAGCACTCAGATCACTGGACTGCACAGGAGAAGCTGACACAAAAGACCACATACTGTATAATTCAATTTATATAAAATCCTAGGCTAAGAAAAGCCCATCTGTAGTGACAAAAGGAGTAGCAGTGATTGCCTGGGCCTGGGGCATGGCTTTATTGGAAAGAGACTCGTGGGAAGTTTTGGGGTGATGGAGATGGCCCATATCTTCACTAGTGATGGCTGCATAGCTATCTATACACACCTGTCAAAAATTCTGTAAACTTTACACTTAAAATAGGTGTATCTTATACCAGTGATAGTTCAAAAATGAAATTTAAAAAAGTAAAAATAAGATGAGTAAAGTGGCTCACTCCCGTAACCCCAGCACTTTGAGAGACAGAGGTGAGAGGACTGCCTGAGCCCAGGGGTTCGAGACCAGCCTGGGCAGCTTGATGAGACCTCATCTTTATGATAAATAAAAAAAATCAGTCAGGCATGGTGGTGTACACCTGTAGTTCCAACTACTTGGAAGGCTGAGGAGGAAGGATAGCCTGAGCCCAGCAGGTCGAGGCTGAGGTGGTCATGAATGTGCCACTGCACTCCAGTGAGACTCCAACTCAAAAAAAAGTAAAAATATACACAGCCAGTGGTTTACACCTGTAATCCCAGCATTTTGGGAGGCCAAGGAGGAAGGATTGTTTGAGCCCAGGAATTTGAGACCAGCCTCTGGGCAACACAGTGAGGCCTTGTCTCCACAAAAAAGTCAGATGCATGCCTGTAGTTGAGTTACTCGAGAGGCTGAGGTGGAAGGATCAACCAATCACCTGATCCCAGGAGGTCAAGACTGCAGTAGCCTTGATTATACCACTTCATTCCACTCTGGGTGACAGAAGGAGACTCCAAATTAAAAAAAATTTTTTTGAAGTAAAAATATAGAGACCATTAAAACTCATCATTTTAGTGAAGATTTTAAGTGTTCATCTTTAAAAAAAAATCTATGGACAACTATATATAAGTTGTACACAAATATCCTGCCAAAAATCCCTTCAGACCCTGTCTCCTGGCCATGAGAGTCAGGCCCTTTGGTACACACCCTGGATGCACACAACCAGAGAGTGTGCCCTGAGTCCCACTCTAAGTTGGTCCCATCTAAGTGAAGGCTACATCACAACTGTCTTTCTAGTCTTCAGGACTATCGACTGCCTGACAAATACTGAAAACCGAGTAAGAAACGTTAGAGGGGAAAAACTTGACAAGAAGAAATGATGTGGGTGATGGCTATGGTAACTGTACTGTGGTTGGTTATGTGAAAAATTGCCCTTATGTTCAGGAAACACACCTGTGGTATGATAAGGGTACAAATGTCTGCATCTGACTATCTAAAGATTCAGGGAAAAATAAACTGGAAGGGAGGGGTGAGTGAGGGAGAAAAATGAATGAATGAATTAATTAATTAATGGGGAAAGTGAAGTGAAAGATATGTAGAAGTCTATGACATTCTTACAATCATCCCCAAATTTGAAATTAATTCCAAAGAAAACAATTAAAAGGCCGGGTGTGGTGGCTCAAGCCTGTAATCCCAGCACTTTGGGAGGCCAAGGCGAGAGGACTACCTGAGTCCAGGGGTTTAAGACCAGCCTGGGCAACTTGGTGAGACCTTGTCTCTACAATAAATCACAAAAAATTAGTCAGGTGTGGTGGCATGTGAATGTAGTTCCAGCTACATGGAAGGCTGAGGCAGAAGGATCGCCTGAACCCAGCAGGTTGAGGCTGCGGTGGCTGTAAGCATGCCTCTGTACTCCAGCCTGGATGACAGAGTGAGACTCCAACTCAAAAAAAAAAATAGGATACCTCAAAAACCCTAAATGTGCATGGGTTTAGAACAGGATCCTCTTGCCTGCATGCGTGCTTTACCCGGGCATCGTGGCAAAATGCAGATCCTGACCAGCAGATCTGGGCACCCAAGAGGTTGCATTTGAAGTTGCCCTCAGTGGCTTTGTTGCTGGGAAGAGGGCAGTGAGGGGAAAGCTGTCTTCCTGGCTGCTCCGCAAAATGGAAACAGGCCTAGGAAGTCGCTGGGCCTGCTCATGCTATGGGAGACAGCCCAATGCTGGGTTCTCAGTGGGGAAGGGGTAGCAGTCATTCCAGAGAGGATGGAAGTTTCCAGTACTGACAGCCCCTGGGGGAAGGACAAGCAGAGGGGAAGGTTGTGCAGGAGGAACTGGGAATGAACATATCAGCAGAAGGGGGCCTGCTTGTCCCTGGGACCCTTGGTCAGTCAGGGTGTGAGAATCTACCTGCTATGGTCTGAACACAACCCCACCCCCCATTTCTAGTATTGGAAACTTAATCCCCAGTGTGGCCATGTGGAAAGTTGGGTCTTTATGAGATGGCTGGATAATGAGGTCTCTGGCTCAGGAGTGGATTAATCCATTCAAGGGTTGGTGGGCTAGTGGGCTGATGAATGGGTTATCCTGGGAGTAGAGCCCATGGCTTTCTAAGGAAAGGAAGAGACCTGAGCAAGGTGAGAGCGTGCAGCCTCTCCCCATGGGACGGCTCAGACACTGAAGCCCCAGCAAGACCTCCTCACCAGGTACCCCCTGACCGGGGCTTTTTGGCCTTCGTACCTGTATGAAGTTTCTTTTCTCTATAAAGTATACAGCTTCAGGTATTCTGTTATAAGCAACAAAAAATTAACACACTGCCCCCAGCTGAAAACAAGATAAAGCTCAGTGTGCAAGGATAGGCATGGCACCATGGAAGCAAAGTCAGGTCCCAGGCCCAAGGGTGGAGCCACCCTCAGTCACTGACAAGACCCACACAGCCACTCAGCAGGATGCCAGAGAGCTTTCAGGTCACGTGGAAAGGCTCATGTGTTAGGGAGAAGCAGAAATAGGCCAGAAATCCACAGCAAGATCCTGGAGGGGCACAAATGACACAGAGAGAAGCCCAGAAGGAGGTCACCACAGCCCCAGGGCTGCTCACATGGCTGGGAATGAGCAGTATCTTTTCACTTTATAAGTTTTGCCAGTTTTCACCATAGAAGGTTGAAGAAAATAAATAAGTCGATTTCAGATTTAATCTTCAGAGGAGGCTTTTGTAATTCCTCCCATTAAGTACACCACTCATAAACAAACCCAAGACAATTCTGAGGCTGAGAGTGGGTGGTGGGATGGCCAGGGACCTTGGAGCCACATGGCAGGTTCCCTGGTTTTTCTTCCTGTCATGTATTTCCAAGATTTGAAGCCAGAGGAGCCAGCAACCAGGAAATGCCAACAGGCACAGCCAAAAAAAACAGGCCCCAACCGAAGCCTGCTCCCTCAGAAACAGAACCCGGAAAAGGGCCACCCAGCAAGACATATAATACCTGCTCTGCACCAGCTAAACACCACAGAAAAAAACAGCTCTCCTCACCAGACCAGCAGAGAGTGAGAGGGAAGCCTGGACTTCCACCTCACCAGGCTGCAACGAGGCATTCTGACACCCCTGCTGGGGTGGCCTCGGAGGAGGTCACAGAGCTGGGACTTCCACCCCAGTTGGCTGATAGCAAGCCCCTGACAAAGGTGCCAGTGGAGACCAAGTGGGGGATCTGGCTTCTTCTTTCACCAGGAAGTAAGGAGTTGTACACCCTGCCCTTCTGCTGGAGTGATGTCAAAAGCAAAATAAGGCTGGGCGCGGTGGCTCATGCCTGTAATCCCAGCACGTTGAGAGGCCAAGGTAGGAGGATCACTTGAGTCTAGGAGTTTGAGAAGAGCCAGGCAAGAAAGTGAGACCTTGTCTGTAAAAAAAAAAAAAGAAAAAAGAAAGCCAGGCGCAGTGGCTCAGACTGTAATCCCAGCACTCTGGGAGGCCAAGGCTAGAGGATTGCCTGAGCCCGGGGATTCGAGACCAGCCTGGGTAACTTGGTGAGACCTCGTCTCCACAATAAATCAAAAAATAAGCCTGGCATGGTAGGGCATGCCTGTAGTTCCAGCTACTTGGAAGGTTGAGGTGGAAGGATCATCTAAGCCCAGCAGGTCGAGGCTGCGGGGGCCATGAGTATGACACTATACTCCAGCCTGGGAGACAGAGTGAGACCCCAACTAAAACAAACAAATAAATAACTGAGTGTAGTAGTGTGGGTCTGTAGTCCCAGCTACTCAGCAGGCTGAGATGGAAGGATTGCCTGAGCCCAGGTTGAGACTGCAATGAGCCATGATTGTGCCACTGCACTCCAACCTGGGAAACATCATGAGAACACAACTCAAAAACAAACAACAATAACAACAAAACAAACAAAAAACCCAGCTAAACCAAAGGTTTACAAAAGATCCAGAGTCTCATAACATATAAATGCCTAAGTGGATAGCCAGGTACCATGGCTTATGCTTGTAATTCTAGCATTTTGGAAGGCTGAGGTGAAAGGACTGCTTGAACCCAGGAGTTCAAGAGCAGTCTGGGCAACATAGCAAGACCTCGTCTCCACAAACAAAGAGAGTCAGGCTACTTGGGAGGTTGAGGTGGAAGGATCACCTGAGCCCAGGAGGTAGAGGCTGCGGTGAGACAGGATTGTGCCACTGTACTCCAACCTGGGGACAGAGTGAGACCTTTACTAGAAAAATTTTAAAACACAATAACAAAAACAAATATGTGGAAAACCAAATCACTACACCAAGAACCAAAAAAGATCTTTTATTTATTTATTTATTTTGAGTTGGAGTCTCACTCTGTCACCCAGACTGGAGTG
>NW_007249260.1:292153-297622 GCF_000164805.1 Carlito syrichta | reverse complement strand
AGACTAAAGAATACAGATTGTCCAATCTGAACAGGGAGAAAAAGATGGAAAAAAAAAAAACATGAATTGAGTCTTGGTTACCTTGAAACTATGACAACAGGTCTACAATCTGTGTCCTTAGAGTTCTGGAAGGAGATGAGAGTGGGGGACTAAAAAGTACTCGGAAAAAAAACATACCTCAAGACTTCCCAAAAGAGAGACATGAACTAGAGATTTAAGAAGCTGTACAAGCCCCAAACAGGTTAATCCAAAGAAATCTACCCTAAGACACAGCATAATTTAACTTCTGAAAACCAAAGATAAAAGAAAAAAAAAAAAAACTTACAAGTGGCCAGAAGGCTGGGTGCCGTGGCTCATGCCTATAATTCCAGCACTTTGGAGGGCCGAGGTGGGAGAATTGTCTGAGCCTGTGGGTTCGAGACTAGTCTGGCCATCTTGGAGAGACCTCATCTCTACAATCAAAAATAATTAGCTGAGTGCGGTGGCACATGCTTGTAGTTCCAGTTACTTGGAAGGCTGAGGCAGAAGCATTGCCTGGACCCAGCAGGCTGAGGTTGCAGTGGCCATGAGCATGCCAGTGCACTCCAGCCTGGGCAAGAGTGAGATTCCAACTCAAAAAAGTTGCCAGAGTAAGAGGAGACCTGGATAGCAGCTTTCTCATCAGGACCCACAGAGGCCAGAAGGATGCGATGTTGTATTTGGCAGGTGCTGAAAGAAAACCGCGACTGTGAATCCCGTATCTGGTGAAAATGTCCTTCAGGAGTGATAGGGAAATAAAGGCAGTTTCAGATGAAGAAAAAGTAAGTAAGTCACTATCAGACCATCCTAAATGAACAGCTACAGGAAATTCTTTAAACAGAGAAGAGACAATAAAAGAAGGAAACTTGGAATACTAGAAAGGAAGAAGAAAACGGTAAGCCAAAATATGGGTAAAAAGAGAGGCTTTCCTCTTCCTTTTGAGTTTTCTGAATGATATCTAATAGTTGAGGGACAAATTGTAAACGCCCTGATGTGGTTCTAAATGCATGCAGAGGAAACATCTAAGATAACTGTATTATAAAAGGAGGAGCAGAGGGGATACCAAGGGAGTTAAGTTTCTACCCTTCACTCCAACTGATAAAATGATGACAACAGTAGGTATGCAAAGTTAGGCATATATTATGCAATACTTAGAATGACCACTAAAAAAGCTACACAAGGCCAGGAGCTGTGGCTCACACCTATAATCCTAGCACTTTGGGAGGCAGAGGTGAGAGGATTGCTTGAGTCCACAGGTTCAAGATCAGCCAGGGCAACTTAGTGAGACCTCATCTCTACAATAAATCAAAAAATTAGCCGGGCATGATGGCACATGCCTGTAATTCCAGCTACTTGGAAGGCTGAGGCAAAAGGGTTGCCTAAGCCCAGCAGGATGAAGCTGCAGTGGCTGTGAGTGTGCCACTGCACTCCAGCCTGGGCAACTGAGTGAGACTCTAACTCAAAAAAAAAAAAAAGCTACACAAAGTTATACATATAGTCAACACACACTAGGTGAATCAAAATGGAACTCTACAAAATATCCAGGTAATCCACAGAAAAACAAGAAAAAGAAAACACTGAAACAAAAACAAAACCACTAAAATAGACAAACTTAAGGAACGATATGTCAATAATTACATTAGATACAAATGGTCTAAGTAAGTAAATTAAAACACAGTAACTGGTAGAGTGCATTAAAAAAACATGATCTTTGGGAGGCTGAGGCGAATGGTATGCCTAAGCCTGCGGGCTCGAGACCCACCTGGGCAACTTGGAGAGACCTCATCTCTACAATAATTCAAAAAATTAGCTGGGCGTGGTAGCGCACGCCTGCAGTTCCAGTTACTTGGAAGGGTGAGGTGGAAGGATCGCCGGAGCCTAGCAGGTCGAGGCTGCCGTGGCCGGGAGCAGCTACTGCACTCCAGTCAGGGCAACAGAGTGAGACTCCAGCTCAAAAAAAAAAAAAGCCAGGCTTGGTGGCTCAGCCTGTAATCTTGCACCTTGGGAGGCTGAGGTGAGTGGACTGCCTGAGCCCGTGGGTTCAAGACCCGCCTGGGCAACTTGGCGAGACCTCATCTCTACAATAAATCAAAAAACTAGCTGGGCGTTTTTTGTGTGCGCACCTGTAGTTCCAGCTACTTGGAAGGCTGAGGCGGAAGGATCACCGAAGCCCAGCAGGTTGAGGCTGCAGTGGCCGGGAGCGGCCACTGCACTCCAATCTGGGTGACAGTGTGAGACTCCAACTCAAAAAAAACAAACAAACATGATCCAAGGGTAGGTGCAGTGGCTCAAACCTATAATTCCAGTACTTTGGGAGGCTGAGATGAGGATTGCCTGAGTACAGAGGTTCAAGACCAGTCTGAGCAACTTGGTGAGACTGTATCTCTATGATAAATCAAAAAATTAGCCGGGTGTGGTGACGCACGCCTGTAGTTCCAGCTACTTTGAAGGCTGAGGCAGAAGGATTGCCTGAACCCAGCAGGTTGAGGCTGTGGTGGTCGTGAGCATGCCACTGCACTCCAGCCTGGGAAACAGAGACTCCAACTCAAAAAAAAAAAAAAAAAACCCAACAAAATAACACAAAACAAAAAACCATGATCCAAATATATGGTGTCTAAAAGAAACTCACTTCAAATAAAGTGTTATAGGCAGACTGACTGTAAAAGGATGGAAAAATATACTATGCAACCATAAATCAAAAGAAAGAAGAGAAGCTGTATTAATATTAGTTAGAGTAAACTTCAGAGCAAAAAAAATTACCAGAGAAAGAGAGGGACATTGTACTGAAATTAAAGGGTCAGTCTACCAAGAAGGCACAGCAATCCTAAATGCTTTCATACTAAACAAGGGAGCTGCAAACTGCGTGAGACAAAAACTGACAGAACTTGCTGGGTGCAGTGGCTCAAGTCTATAATCCCAACACTTTGGGAGGCAGAGGCGAGAGGATTGCCTTGAGTCCAGGGGTTCAAGACTAGCCTGGGCAACTTGGTAAGACTTCATCTCTACAATAAATCAAAAAAATTATCTGGGCATGGTAGCACGTGCTTGTAGTTCCAGATACTTGAAAGCCTGAGGCAGAAGGATCACCTGAGCCTAGTAGGTTGACACTGGGGTGGCCATGAGCTTGCCACTGCACTCCAGCCTGGGCGATAGAATAAGACTCTGACTCAAAAGAAGAAAAAAATTGACAGAACTGTAAGGAGAAAGAAAAATCACCTTCTCTACTTGCAGACTTCAACACTTCTCTCTCAAAAACTGAAAAATAAATCAGATAGAAAATAAGCGAGGCGATAAAAGAACTCAGTAGCATCATCAATCAATAGAACCTAATCAACACTCTGGAACATTTCACCCAATAGCAGCAGAACACATTCTTTTCAAATACCTACAGAGCATATACCACGACTGCCCATATCCTGGGTCATTTAAGTCCTGAAAAGAGAAGAGAGAAAAACCTCAAAAAACTAAAAGAGCTGAAATCAGACAGAGTGTGTTATCTAATCACAATGGAATCAAACTAGGTAACAAAAATGGTAACAGGTAAGTTTCCAAGTCCTTGGAAACTAAGCAACACACTTTTGTTTTTATTTTTTGAGTAGGAGTCTCACTCTGTCGGCCAGGTTGGAGTGCTGTGGCATGCTCATGTCCACTACAGCCTTGACCTGCTGGGCTCAGGTGATCTTTCTGCCTCAGTCTTCCAGGTAGCTGGAACCACAGGCATGCACCACCACACCCAGTTAATTTATTTGATTTATTGTAGAGATGATGTCTCGCCAAGTTGCACAAGGCTGGTCTTGAACCCAAGGGCTCAGGCAATCCTCTCGCCTCTGCCTCCCAAAGTGCTGAGATTACAGGCATGAGTCACTGCACCTGGCAGTAACATACTTTTCAATAATTCTTGGGCTAAACAGGAAAGCATAATGAAAATTTAAAAAGACACTGAAGTGAATGAAAATAGAAACCCAACTTTTACAATTTGTAGGATGTAGCTAAAGCAGTGCTAAGAAATATATTGTGCTAAAATGCTTACATTAAAAAGATGGAAAATCTTTTTTTTTTTTTTTGAGTTGGAGTCTTACTCCATTACCCAAGCTGGTGCAGTGGTACACTCATGGTCACCCCAAAGTCGACCTGCTGGACTCCAGCGATACTTCCACCTCACCCTTCCAAGTAGCTGGAACTACAGGCACACACTACTATGCCCAGCTACTTTTTTTATTTATTGTAGAGACGAGGTCTCACCAAGTTACCCAGGCTGGTCTTGAACACAGGGGCTCTTGCAGTCCACTCACCTCGGCCTCCCAAAGTGCTGGAATTATAGTCTGAGCCACTGAGCCCAGCCAGATAGAGAATCTTAAGTCAATACTCTAAACTCCTATCACAAGAAGCTAGAAAAAGAATAACAACATAAAACCAAAGCATATAGAATTAAGAACATAATAAAGAACAAAAAGTAATGAAATTAAAACAGAAAAATAATAGAGAAAAATCAATGAAACAATGAGCTAGTTCTTTGAAAATATCAACATAATTAAATATCTCCAGTGAGACTGACCCAAAAAAGGCACAAATTTTCAATATCAGGAATGAAACAAGTATCACTACATGTCCTACAGACCAAGGAATGTTAAAGGATTACTATAAGTTGCATGCATAAGGCCGGGCTCAGTCTGTGATCCCAACATTTTAGGAGGCCGAGGTGAGTGGATTGCCTGAGCCCGCGGGTTAGAGACCAGCCTGGGAAACTTGGCAAGACCTGGTCTCTACGATAAATAAAAAATTAGCCGGGCATGGAAGCACGTGCCTGTAGTTCCAGCTACTTGGAAGGCTGAGGCAAGAGGATCACCAGAGCCCAGCAGGTCAATGCTGGGGTGGCCGTGAGAGTGCCATTGCACTGCAGCCTGGGTGACAGAGTTAGACTCCAACTCTAAAAAACAAAAACAAAAACAAACAAACAAAACAAAACAAAACATCCAAAAGTTGCATGCATAAATTTTACAATTGAAATCAACCAGTTAAAAAACACATGCCCTTGGAAGGGTGAGGCAGAAGGATCACCTGAGCCCAGCAGGTTGAGGCTACGGTGGCCATGAATGTGTCACTGCACTCCAGCCTGAGCGACAGAGTGAGACTCCAGTTCAAAAAAAAAATGCCACCACAATTCATTCTCACGAAATAGATAGTATAAATAGCCCTATAACCATTAAGAAAGTTGACTCTATAGTTAAAATGACCTACCACAAGACCATTGGCCTAATCTCCAGGTTTGCATAGTTTCACTAAAGAATTCCACCAAATGTTCAAATAACACCAATTCTACACAACCTCTTCTAAAAATAAGAGGAGAGGACACATCCCAATTCGTTTTTGTTTTTTTGTTTGTTTTTTTTTGAGTCAGAGTCTCATTCTGTCGCCCAGACTGGAGTGCAGTGGCCGCTCTCGGCCACCGCA
>NW_007249260.1:289624-292128 GCF_000164805.1 Carlito syrichta | reverse complement strand
CACCGCAGCCTCGACCTGCTGGGCTACGGCGATCCTTCCGCCTCAGCCTTCCAAGTAGCCGGAATTACAGGCATGCGCTACCACGCCCAGCTGATTTTTTGATTTATTGTAGAGATGAGGTCTCGCTGCCCAGGCGGGCCTCGAACCCGCAGGCTCAGGCAATCCACTCACCTCAGTCTCCCAAAGGCGCGGGATTACAGGCTGAGCCACCGAGCCCGGCCCCAATTCTTTTTATGAAACTAGTATTACTCTGACAAAACCAGACAAAGATTCAGTAAAGAATAAGAAAACCACAAACTACTATCCCTTATGAATATAGATGCAGAAATCCTGAACAAAATAATATCAAACAGAATTCAGTAATATGTAAATAGAATTTTATGCCACTACAAGAAATAGATGGTTCAATATTCAAAAAATTAATCAGTATAATTCATCACATTAATAGGTCAAGCCAAGCAGTGGCTCATGCCTATAATCCCAGCACTTTGGGGGGCTGCAGTGGGAGGACTGCTTGAGCCAACAAGTTCAAGACCAGTCTGAGCAATATAATGAGATCTTGTCTCTACAAAACAAAAAAAAATTAGCCAGGCATGGTGGCACACACCTGTAATTCCAGCTACTTGGGAAACAAATAGAAGGAATCGCGTGAGCCCTGGAAGTCAAGGCTATGGTGAGCCATGATAATGCCACTGCACTCTAGCTAAGCCACAGAATGAGACCCCAATTTAAACAAAACAACAAACCAACAACAACTACAAAAAACAAACCAGGCCAAAAGAAGAAAATTTATATGAAGTCAACTGAAACGGAAAAAGCTCTGCCAAATTCAACACCCTTTCATAATGTAAGCTCTTAGAAAAATAGAAAGTGAGGAACTATCTCAACTTGATAAAGGAAAATTTACCAAAAAATCCACAGCTAACATTATACCTGCTAGTGAAAGACTGAAAGCTTCCTCCCAAGATCCAAATTAAGGCGAGAGTCTCTGTTCTCCTTCTGCTTTGATACACAGTACTGCTCATCCTAGCCAATGACATGAGGCAAGAAAGGGAAATGAAGTCATACAATTTGGAAGGAAAGAAAGAAAACTCTCCTTATTAGACATGATTGTTAAAAAAAAATCAGAGAAATCTACTTAAAAAATATATTTCTTGAGCTGATACATGAATTCAGCAAAGTCACAATACAAAATAAACATACAACAACAATTCTACATCTACAAGCTAGAATTATGTTGATATCAAAATGAAAACTACAGTATCATTCACAATTGCTCAAAAAATGAATTACTGAGGGATAAATGTAACAAATCATGTACAGAAATTTTATGTCGAGAACTACACAACACAGATCCAAGAAATCAATAAATGTTGTAAAGGCATACCTCATTCACAGAGAGAAATTCATATTTACTGTCAAGTTAGTAAAAATGTCAGTGTTTCCCAAATTAATTTACAGGTTTAATAAAATTCCTATCAAAATCTCAGTGAGGCTTTTTGTAGACAGGAACAAGATTATACAAAAATCCAGACAGAAAGACAAAGGGACTAAAATAGTTAAAATAATTTTGGACAAGAAGAATAAAATGGTAGGAATCAGTCTGCTCAATTTCAAGGCTTAATAAATAATACATAGCTACAGTAACCAAAACTGTGCAGTATTAGTGGAGGGAGAGACATAAAAATCAATGTAACAGAGAATCCAGGAATTAACACACAAAAATGCTCCACTGAATATTGACAAAGGAGCAAAAGCAATTCAGTGGAGGAAAGATGACCTTCTCAATGCAAGGCGTTGGGGCACCAGCAATAGATATTCACCAACAAAAACTCAGCCTCAACCCAAGTCTCACACTCTCTGCAAAAATCACAGATCATGGACTTAGTGGAGATGGACCACAAATAATGAACTTTTACACGTAAGATGTATGACTATATAACTTTTAGGAGAAAATCTTTGTGATCTAGGACTAGGCAAAGAGATCTCAGACTTTATGCCAAGAGCATATTCCTTAAAATAAAATTTAAAACTGACAAATTTAGTTTAATTCAAATGTAAAACTTCTGCTCTGCTAAAGGCACTGTGAAGGGGATGGAAAATATAAAATGCACGAATAGAATGGTGTTTACCAGAGGCTGCAATGGCAGGAGGGAGGAGAAAGAGGTATGTTAATGGGACACACAATGTTGGACAGAAAGAGTATGTTCTAGATCTGATAGCACAGTAGGATGACTACTCATATAGTTAATAGTTTATTGCAGCCGGGCTTGGTGGCTCAGCCTGTAATCCCACGCCTTTGGGAGGCTGAGGTGAGTGGATTGCCTGAGCCCACAGGTTCGAGATCCGCCTGGGCAGGCAAGACTTCATCTCTGCAATAAAATCAAAAAATTAGCCGGGCGTTGTAGCATGCGCCTGTAATTCCGGCTACTCGGAAGGCTGAGGCGGAAGGATCGCCGGAGCCCAACAGGTCGAGGCTGCGGTGGCCAGGAGTGGCCACTGCA
>NW_007249260.1:286059-289572 GCF_000164805.1 Carlito syrichta | reverse complement strand
TTTTTTTTTTTTTTGAGTTGGAGTCTTACTCTTTTGCCCAGGCTGGAGTGCAGTGGCACACTTATGGTCACTGCAGTCTCCACCTGCTGAGCTCAGGGGGTCCTTCTGCTTTAGCCTTCTGAGTAGCTGGAACTACAGGCATGCATCACTATACATGGCTAATTTTTCTTGATTTATTGTAGAGACGAGGGATCTGAAACTGGGATCCCTTGCCTGGGATCAGGCAATCCTCTCACCTCTGCCTCCCAAAGTACTGGGATTACAGGTGTGAACCACCACATCCAGCTATTGCATATTTCAAACAGCTAAAAGAGAAGATTCAGAATGTTTCCAACAACAAGAAATGATTCACGTTTGAGGTGACAGATGTTCCAATGACCCTGACTTGATCATTCCACACTGTATGCTTATATCAAAATATCAATGTACCCCATAAATATGTACCATAATTATCAATAAAAAATTCAAATACTAAATTAGATTCTCTGACCTCAAAACAAACAGAAAGGACAAATTGCACAGTGGAAGAAAATATGAAACACATATTCAACAAAGGATGAGTATCTAGAATATGTAAAGAACTCTCAAAACTCAACAATAAAAAAGCAAAATTGTCAAATTAGAACATAAGCAAAGGTCATGAAGACACATTTCATGAAAGAGGATGCAGAGGTGGCAGATAAGCACACGAAATTATATGTTCAACACCATGAACCATCATGAAAATGCAAATTTAACCCACAGTGAGGTATGGTGGCACATCAGTCAAAATAACTAAGAAAAAACAGTGATGACACCAAATGCTGGGAAGGATGTGGAGAGAATGTAGAACACTCACATGTAGCTGGCGTGATGCCAATGACAGTCACTCAGGGAAAGGACAGAGCAGCTTCTTACAGAACTAAATGTGCAGCTGGGCTAGGTGGTTCACACCTGTAATCCCAGCACTTTGGGAGGCCAAGGCGAGAGGACTGCTTGAGACCACAGGTTTGAGACCAGCCTGGGCAACTTGATGAGAGCTGGTCTCTAAAATAAATTTTAAAAATCAACTGGACATGGTGGCATGCACCTGTAGTTCCAGCTACTTGGAAGGCTGGGGTGGAAGGACTGCTTGAGTCCAGCAGGTCAAGGCTGCGGTGACTATGAGCATGCCACTGCACTCCAGCCTGGGTAACAGACTGAGTCTCCTATCCCCCCCAAAAAAGAAGTAAATGTGCAATTTCTATATACCCAATGGCTACACACCTGTGCACACCTGCACATCTGCCCAGCTGTGCAGCTGTTCACAATAAAGAACCTCTACACAAACGTTGGCAACAGCTTTACTCTATAACGGCCCCACACTAGAAACAAAATGATCTTCTTCAACTGGTGAATAGTCAGACTAACTGTGGACTGTTCACACCATGGAACACTACTCAGCAATACAAAGGAGCAGACCATCAATGCCTGTGGCAACCAGATGAAGCTGCATAGTTATGCTGTGCAAACAGCCAGTCCCCAAAGGCCACACACTATGTGGACCCCTTTATATAACACTCTCAAAAAGAAAAGACAATATTATAGAGAAAAAGGGCAAATCCAAGGTTGCCAGAGCCCGATGAGGGCATGGTAGGAAAGAAGTGGGTAGAGGCATGACAGGTTCCTGACAGGGTCCTGGTGAAGCAAATGTTCCATATCTTGTATGTATCAATGTCAACACCCCAGTTAGTATAGTTTCACAAGACAGATTTTTTACTGTATATTTTATCACTGAGTGTAAAAAATTCAAAGGGTCTCTCTGTGTTATTTCTTACAACAGCATGTCAATTTACAATTGCCTAAAGAGAAAAAAATTAATTAAAAAAGAAAAATATGGCTAACATGGTGGCTCATGCCTGTAATTCCAATACTTTGGGAGGCCAAGGCAGGAAAACAGCTTGAAGCCAGGAGTTTGAGACCAGCCTGGGCAACATGGCAAGACCTCCAACTTTAAAAAAAAAATTTAAGCCGGGCTCGGTGGCTCAACCTGTAATCCTGCGCCTTTGGGAGGCTGAGGTGAGTGGATTGCCTGAGCCCATGGGTTCGAGACCCGCATGGGCAACTTGGCGAGACCTCATCTCTACAATAAATCAAAAAATTAGCCAGGCGTGGTAGTGCGTGCCTGTAGCTCTAGCTACTCGGAAGGCTGAGGCGGAAGGATCGCCGGAGCCCAGCAGGTCGAGGCTGCGGTGGCTGGAAGCGGCCACTGCACTCCAGTCTGGGTGAAAGAGTGAGACTCCAACTCAAAAAAAAAAAAAGAAAAACATAAATTTATGTGCATCTGCATTCATAGTAACATTATTCACAATAGCCAAAATGTGGAAGCAATGCAAGTATTCATTGACAGAAAAATGGATAACAAAATGTAGTATGTCCATACAATAGAGTATTAGTCAACTTTAAAAAGCAGGTCGGGCTTGGTGGCTCAGACTACAATCCCAGCATTTTGGGAGGCCAAGGTGAGTGGACTGCCTGAGCCTGTGGGTTTGAGATAAGCCCAGGCAACTTGGCGAGACCTCGTCTCTACAATACATCAAAAGTTAGCCGGGCGTGGTAGCACGTGCCTGTAATTCCAGCTACTTGGAAGGCTGAGGTGGAAGGATCACTAGAACCCGGCAGGCCGATGCTGGGGTGGCTGTGAGCATTCCACTGCACTCCAGCCTAGGCAACAGAGTGAGACTCCAACTCAAAAAAAAAAGCAAGAAAATTCTGACACAGGCTACAACCTAGATGAACCTAGAGGACATTATGCTTGGTGTGAAATAAGCCAGGCACAAAAAGGCAAATACTGCATAGTTCCACTTACAAGAGGAATCCGGAGTAGTCAAATTCATAGACTAAAAACGGAATGAGACATGGGGAAGGGGACATGGGGAGATAGTGTTTAATAAGTGAGTGGTTTCAGTTTGAAAAGAAGGAAAAGCTCTAGAGACCGGCTACACGAAAATGTGGATGCACTTAACACTATTGAACTGTATACTTCAAACTAATTAAGATGGACTTTTTTTTTTGAGTTGGAGTCTCACTCTGTCGTACATGCTGGAGTGCAGTGGCACACTCATGGCCATCACAGCTTCAACCTGCTGGTCTCCAGCATTCCTTCCGCCTCAGTCTCCCAAGTAGCTGGGACTACAGGTGCACACTACCACACCCAGCTAATTTGTTGATTTATTGTAGAGACGAGGTCTCACCAAGTTGCCCAGGCTGGTCTAGAACCCCTGAACTCAGGCAATCCTCTCACATCAGCCTCCCAAGGTGCTGGGATTACAGGCTTAAGCCACCACACCTGGCCAAGATGGACATTTTTATGCTATGTGTATTTTACCACGCTTAAAAATGAAAATTTAGCCAGGCTCGGCGGCTCAGCCTGTAATCCCGCGCCTTTGGGAGGCCGAGGTGAGTGGACTGCCTGAACCCGCGGGTTCGAGACCCATCTGTGCAACTTGGTGAGACTTCATCTCTACAATAAAAAAAAAAAAAAAATTAGCCGGG
>NW_007249260.1:285490-286018 GCF_000164805.1 Carlito syrichta | reverse complement strand
ACTCAAAAAAAAAAAAAAAAAATGAAAATTTAGGCTGAGTACAGTGGCTCATGCCTGTAATCCCAGCACTTTGGGAGGTCAAGGCAGGTGGATCTGTTAAGCCCCAGCAGTTCAAAACTAGCCTGGGAAACACAGCCAGAGGTCATCTCTACAAAATTAAAAATTAAAAAACCAGTCAGGCGTGGTGGTGCCTGCAATCCCAGCTATTTGGGAGGTTGAAGCAAAAGGATCGCATGAGAGCCCAGGAGATCTAGGCTGTGGTGAGCTGTGGTCATGCCACTGTACTCCAGCCTGGGTAAGGGTGAGAGACTCTGACTAAAAAAAAGAAAGAAAGAAAGATAGAAAACTGTTTAAAAAAGTAACATTATGGAGCCGGGCTCGGTGGCTCAGCCTGTAATCCCGCGCCTTTGGGAGGCTGAGGTGAGTAGATTGCCTGAGCCCGTGGGTTTGAGACCCGTGTGGGCAGCAAGACCTCATTTCTACAATAAATCAAAAAATCAGCCGGGCGTGGTAGCACATGCCTGTAAT
>NW_007249260.1:275683-285470 GCF_000164805.1 Carlito syrichta | reverse complement strand
TAATTCTGGCTACTTGGAAGGCTGAGGCGGAAGGATCGCTGGAGCCCAGCAGGTCAAGGTGGCCGGGAGCGGCTGCACTCCAGTCTGGGTGACAGAGTGAGACTCCAACTCAAAAAACAAACAAACAAAAAAGTAACATTATGACCTTCATGATGATTTAGTGTTTTAGTACACTGGGTAGAAATCATGTCTTCACCAGAGTGATAAAGCAGCACTGATTTATCAAAATCTATGTACTTGCTCACTGTGGCATTCACCAGGGGCTGGAGGAATTCACAAGTGAGTACCAAATCTCATTAGGCACTACATTTACAGCATCCCCTTATGTGCCATACTGGCCAAAGATACCAATTTTTTTTTTTGAATCTCACTCTGTCACACTCACTGTCTTACTCAGGCGACCCTCCCACCTCAGCCTCCCAAGTAGTTGGGAGTACGTGCATGCACTATCACACCTGGCTACTTTTTTTATTTATTGTAAAGACAAGGTCTTGCTACATTGCCAAGGCTGGTCTTGAACTCCTGCCCTCGAGCAATCCTCCCCACCTTGGCCTCCCAAAGTGTGGGGGTTACAGATGTGAGCCATCACGCCCAGCCTAGGTATGAATTTTTTTTTTAATTAAACATATTTTTTATTATAAAATTGTGGGGGTACAGTTAAGGGTTAGGTATACAGATGTGCATCGTTCAGGCACCCTTGTTAATAAGGGGTGTCTTCCCCATCCCCAGACAGATATTGACCACCATTAGTCCCACCTCCCTTCTCCTCCCCACCCCCCAGGTATGAATTTTTAATTAAGAATACAGGTTTTACCTCCTCTGTGTCATCTAGACTTGGCAGTAGTCATAGTACCCTATAGATGTTGCACATATGTGCTGAGCATCAGGGTGTGAGGTCAGGTCCCACAGCTTTGGCAGAGTGGAAAGCAGGGGACAGAAACGCTCTCACCCCAGGTTATGTGGCCAGCTCCCTCCCGTGCCCAGCCCCACACCAAGTTTGAAGTCATGTCGAATGACTGCAGAAAACACACTGCTCAGTTTTCCACATACTGCTGAGTCGTGCAAGCAGTGTCTAGTGTTCTTCTGTTTCCTAACGGCCAAGGGGCAACTAAACATGACAGGGGCCACATCTTCTGTTCCCAGGGGAGATGCTGTCCTAATTAGATGTATACCAGCCACAGAAAGTGTCGGGAGGAAACATGAGGGGACTCGGTCAGGAAGTATGGCCATGGGCGGCAACTGGGCTGGATGCAGGTGCCTCAGGGCCCTGCTGGGCCAGCCTTGCTCAACTCCCCAGGGTGCCTCCAAATTTACTTCTACATTTTTAAGCTTATAAATCGCAAAGTCCAACAGAAATGTGTACAGAAACAGAAATACAAACAAGGACTAGCCAAGGACCCCAGTGACCCACCGCACAGCTAGGCAGGTACTGAAACCACCTCTTTTATCCCCTCTGCATGCCAACGTTTCAGAAATCTGGCTACTGCTAGACAATTACGAAATCAAAAACACCCTGTAAGATACAAGGGCAGAGAAGCCTCTCCTTTTCACAAGAGAGGAACCTAGAATGGAGGCCGGGCAGTGGAGTCTCGAGACCCTTTGTTCGCTGCAGTTGTCATCTGCACCAGTGAGTGTGTGAGCCTTTCCCGGTTGGGTGGAACACCCCGTGATCAACACGTTGGCTAGGGCCGGGAAGGCTGCCGTGGCCCAAGCAGGGACTTGGAGATCACTCACCGGCAGCAGCTGGAGGGCGGTCACCTGCTGTGCATCCCTCATACTCTCTTCCTGAAGGAGGAAGACATCTTGTGGAACTGAAAGAGATCGAAAAGGGGTGTCCCAAGGGGGCCAGGCCCTGTGCAATACTCCTGAGTACCCTGGGCTCTTCTTCAAGGGGCCGCTTCCAGGGCTTTCCAAAGAACCCTGTGACTCTTCCCACCTGTAAGACGAGGACCGTAAAGTGTGAAAAAGTACACCACAAAAACTTATTCATTACTTTGTTTTCAAATATAACAACCAGGGCTCCTCTACCAGGGAATGCCTGGCTCAAGGGGCACTTCTACTTCCAGTAACTAGATGTTCCACCTCTGACAGACCCAGGGACCTCAGCTTTGCTATCTAAAATATGGAAAAATAGATGTTAAAACTTTATAAAACTATACTGGGCAGCACAGTGAGACCTCATTTCTACAAAAAAGTTAAAAGAAAATATTAGTGAGGTGTGGTGGTGCACACCTGTAGTACTAGCAACTTGGGAGGCTGAGGCAGGAAGATCACTTGAGCCCAGGAGTTCAAATCTGCAGTGAGCTAGCTATGATCACACCACTGCACTTAAGCCTGGGAGACAGAATAAGCCCTGTCACTAAAAAAATAAAATAAAAACAAATCTATGGAACTGAGGCCTCAGTAAGGGCCTTTGGAAAACAGGATCACTATGACACTCCAGTATGATACAAATGTACTTCTACATTTTTAAGCTTATAAATCATAAAGTTCGAACAGACTATTGCCCAAGTGATGGTGAGGATGTAAAGGGAAACTTCACATGTTATAAATGAGAATGTAAGTTAGTATAGCCATTTGTTAAATAGTGCAGAGATTCCTAGAAAAAGTTTTTTTAATAGACAGGATCTCCCTCTGTCACCCAGGCTGGAGTGCAATGGTGTTATTATAGCTGACTATAGCCTTGAACCTTTGGACTCAAGGGATCCTCCTGCCTCCCAAGTAGCTGGGACTACGGGCATGCCCTACACACCCAGCTAATTTTTAAATTTCTTGTAGAGATGGGGTCTCTCTGTTGCCCAGGCTGGCCTCAAACTCCTGATCCAAAGCAATTCTCCTACCCGAATCTCTGAAAACATTGAGATTACAGGCTTGAGCCACCACACCTGGCACCCCCAAATTAAAACAGAACTACCATACAATCTAATAATTCCTCTTCTGAGTATATGCCCAAGAGAAATGAAATCAGCACCTCCAAGAAGCATCTGCATCTTCATGTTTATTGCAGTATTTACAATTGCCAAGGTCTGGATTTAACCTAACAGCTGAATAGATAAAGAAAAGTGGTACATCTACCCACAATGGAATATTTAACTGTAAAAAATAAGGAAATTCTGTTACTTGCAACTACATGGATGAACCTAGAGAACATTGCGTTGAGTGAAATAAGCCAGGCACAGGAAGACAAATACCACACATTCTTAGTTATATGTAGAATGTGCAAAAGTTAAACTTCTAGAACAGAGAGTAGAATGGTGATGACTAAAAGCTGCAGGGGACAGAGGATGGAAATATTCTGGTCAAAGGATATACAATTTCAGTTACATAGGAGGAACAAGTTCAGGAGATCTACTGTATGGCATGGTGAATATAGTTAGTAAAAATGTACCATGTGCTTGAAAACTGCTAACAGAGGGCTGGGTGTAGTGGCTCATGCCTATAATCCCAGCCCTTTGGAAGGCTGAGGTGAGAGGATTGCCTGAGCCCACGGGTTTGAGACCAGCCTGGCAACATGGCAAGACCTCATCTCTGCACTAAATCAAGAAAAATTAACCAAGCATGGTGGTACACGCCTGTAGCTCTAGTTACTTGGAAGGCTGAGGCAGAAGGATCACCTGAGCTCAATCGGTCGAGGCTGTGGTGGCCGTGAGCATACCACTGCACTCCAGCCTGGCAACAGAGTGAGACTGACTTAAAACAAAACAAAACAAAACAAAAAACTGCTAACAGAGTGGATATGAAGTGTTTTTACCACAAACAAGGAAAACATATGTGAGGTAATACATATTTTAATTATCTTGTTTTTCTTTTCTTCTTCTTTTTTTTTCTAGGGACAAGGTCTTACTATATTGTCCAGGCTGGACTTGAACTTCTGGGCTCAAGGGCTTTTCCTGCCTCAGTCTCCACCTCCCAAGTAGCGGACTACAGGCGAAATTAGTTTGATTTAGTCATTTGACAATGTATGCATACACTGAAACATCACATTGTACACCACAAATACCATATGCATTTTTTGTCAATTAAAAAAAAAAAGAAATAAGAAAAAAAGGAAGGACTGTTACCATTGCTAGGCACTACTGGAAGAATGTTTGGCTCAGTGCCCTAACCACCACAGTGTGAAAAGTGCAGAGGTGCTTTGAATCCACCTCAGCCTCCCCTACTTGGGGCTGCCCGGGCCTCTACCATGATCTTCTCTCTGATTGACTTGCTCAGGCTTCTGCGATGAGCCATGTCCCTGCCAATGGCGTTGCTATGTAGAAATGGGCTCTATGCTTCAGAAGGTGCTCCTTTCAGAGTAAAACTTGGAGTGTTATACCACTGTCTCTTGGTTTATAGACAATCAGGAGTTGGTCCAGGTCACAAATCAAGGTATCAAGCAAATCCCAGAAGCCAGTGCCCCTGACCTTTCAGACCTGGGCTGCAAAGCCTTCAGGAAGCAGCAGCTGCAGGAGTAGCTGGGAAAAAGGACTGGGATGGGAGCTGGGTGATGGCAGGAACACTCTGGGGGTCTCAGAGGAGGCAGCCTGTTCACTGTACCTAGAGGAGAAGCTGGGGTTGGGTGGGTGTGGATCCAAGGAGGAGGCATTGTTCCATATGCGCGCTCCATTTTAAGGTTTTTTTTCATCTTTTTTTTTTTTTGAGTTGGAGTCTCACTCTGTCGCCCAGACTGGAGTGCAGTGGCTGCTCCCGGCCACCGCAGCCTCGACCTGCTGGGCTCTGGCGATCCTTCCGCCTCAGCCTTCCTTCCGCCTCAGCCTTCCAAGTAGCCGGAATGACAGGCACGTGCTACCACGCCCGGCTGATATTTTTTTTTTTTAATTTATTGTAGAGATAGGTCTCCCTGCCCAGGTGGGTCTTGAACCCACGGGCTCAGGTAATCCACTCACCTCAACCTCCCAAGGGCACGGGATTACAGGCTGAGCCACTGAGCCCGGCTTTTTTTCATCTTTTTTATTTAACTTACCTTTACTTCCCAGTTTTATTAAAGTATAACTGACAGAAATTGTATGAACTTTGTGTACAAAAGCTGTGCGCAATGTGCTATCATGTCTACACTGAAATCAGGCTAACTAACATACCCATCAACTCATCTCATCATTTTTTTGTGATGAGAACATTAAATCTATTCCTAACAATTTTCAGGGTCCGGTACAGTGCCTCACACCTATAATCCCGGCACTTTGAGAGGCCGAGGTAAGGACTGTCTGAGCTCACAGGTTCAATACCAGACTGGGCAACTTGGTGAGACCTCATCTCTACCACAAATCAAAAAATTAACTGGGCATAGTGGCATATGCCTGTAGTTCCAGCTACTTGGAAGGCTGAGGCAGAAGGATCACCTGAGCCCAGCAAGTCGAGGCTGTGGTGGCTGTGAGCGTGAGTGTGCCACTGCACTCCAGCCTGGGTGACAGAGTGAGATTCCAACTCAAAAAAAAAAAAAAAATTTCAAATATAAAATTGTCAATTTCAAGTACAAGATTTTCAACTATAAAATAAAAATATCCTAAAGTCCACCTGTGGTAACTGACTTATCTCAGAACCTTCCATGGTAGCAGGGGCACAGGCCCTGCGGTTCTGAGGCTCCTCCCTCCTGAGTACCAGCCCAACCTGCAAGCCCCCATCCCCCACTTCCTGCAAAACCAGCCTCTGGCACACGCATTGTTTATTTGGGCAAGTGGCAGTTTCCCTTATGACTGTTGTTAGGGGCTAAATTGTGTCAGGTGCTGTCCTCAAACCCCCCTACCCCACCTCAGAATCTGACTGCATTTGAAGAGAGGGTCTTTAAAGCAGTAATTAAGTTAAAATGAGGTCTTTATTGTGGGTCCTAATACAATAGGACTGATGTCCTTACTGTAACAGGAGATTACCGCAGACACACGCAGAGGAAAGATTGCCCTATAGAGAAAGTGACAGTCTATAGCCAGGGAGAGAGGCCATGAGAGAACTTGAAGCTGCCGATGCTTGAATTCAGACTTCACCTCAGACTTCTGGCCTCCAGAACTGCGAGAATGACTTCTGTTACACAAGCCACCCACTGTGTGGTGCTTTGTTATGTAGCCCAAGCATCTAACACAATTGCCTTGACTTTCAATCAAGAAGAGGATGAAATGCTTATTTGATTTACGGAAGCTAGGGTAGTTTTGCACATAAGGAAATTTAATAGTCATTACTTATTTTATGGGAAAGTTCATGATGATGTCAAGGGCAACTTCTGCATACCACAAGAATGCCCTCCTGCCCCCTCCCCTTCTCTTTTTGCATCTTCACTATAGCGAGCTTCGGCCAAGTCCACCAGAGCAAACCCATGCACCAGATTTCCTTCAGCCTGGGGGCGCCACTTCCCATACATATCTCTACTTTAAGTTTTAGGCACCTCAGGCCGTATGCTCAATGTTTTATGGGTTACATGTATCTTATTTAAGCCTCAAAAAACCCTAAAAGGGTAACTACTATCCCTATTGGATAGTTTAGAAGCTCACCCCAGAGCATACCTAGGAGATTTAAAACCAAAACCAAGTTTATCTGGTGACAAAACTATATGCCCATAGCCACTGGGGCACTTTGTAGATTTTCAAACCACGACCAAGTTTACATTCAGGCCCTATACGGTGAAGATACCACCCTGTGCCCTCCAATGTATTATTATTATTATTGTAAGATGGGGTCTTACCATGCTGCCTGAGCTGGTCTTGACTTCCTGGACTCAAGCGACCTTCCTACTGCAGCCCTCCTGTGGCTGGTATTAAAGGCACATACCACCACACCCTGCCTCCAAAGTACTTTTACATCTTCTTGCAGCACTACAATAATCCTAAGAGCAAGAGCTGTATAGCCAAGGAAGGAGAGATCCTAAGGGACAGGAAGACATGTCTGTGCTCAGCTCGTGCCCTGAGCCCAGGTCGTACAGTGACAGTCTTCTGCTGTCACCACACTGACAACGCCCACAAAGCTGTGCCCTCAGAGAGATGAGGAGGCATGCTATTAAAAACATTCACCTACAGAAGGGCTCCCTCTGGCAGGACAGTCATCTTCACAAGTTTCTGATTCAATCACTCTAGGGAGGGACCCAGACTCTTGACAATAGCTCACAGTTCCTCGGGGGACAGGAGAAAACTGCTGAGGTAGAAAGCCAGCAGCTTAACAAAAACCACACCCAGTCACATTTTAGGGTCTGCAAGCCCAACCCTCCCAGGGCTGCATACCTAGGTCCCCGCTGAGCTGGCCAGAAGGCCTGCTTGGGAGCCCCAAGCCCTGTGCCAGGGCTGTAGGCTGGGCATCCTGGCTCCTTGCAAGGTCGCTTTGGGCCTCTCCTGGCAGCCGCTCTGGCTCCTGCTCCTGGTCGGGGAGGCTGTCGCCATCGTCAATCACCACGGGGTCTTCACAGTGCTTGAGCTGCAAGCCCAAAGAGAGCTTTTCAGGGCTAGCTGGGGTGGAGGCCCTTCCTCCCGAGGCCTGCTGACTGTCAGCTGCACAGCTGAACCCCCAAAATGCCCTATCTGGCTTTGGAAGGGGACGACACACGCTGGCTCAAATGAGAGCCCCAGGGAGGGAACCTCCTACCCTGAGAAATGCCACCTGGCCAAGGGATAAGGCTCCAGATGGAATTCCTCTAGAGCTGGCGGGAGTGTGGCCCATCAAAGTACCTGAGCAAGGGGCCTCCCGTCCCAGCTGTACCCCACGCTCACCCACTGCCAGGGTCTCCCAGGCTCCCGTTCCAGTGCCTCCACCGCGGCCACGGCCTGCTCGCCACTCTCAGGCTCCTGGGCCCGCACCCAGCTCTGGATCTCACGGGGCAGGATGGCCAGGAACTGCTCCAGCACCAGCAGCTCCAGGATCTGCTCCTTGGTGTGCCGATCAGGCCTTAGCCAGCCCCGGCACAGGTCCCAGAGGCGATGCAGGGCCTCACGGGGGCCCGCTGCCTCCTGGTAGCGGAACCGGCGGAAGAGGCGACGAGAGGATTCAGGGCTGGGAGCCTCCCCCTGGGGGCCGGGGTTCTCTCCAGGCGGGCTCCTCATTTTCCTGGGCTCCTCACTTTCCTTCGGAGCCAAGACTCGGGGGCACAGGGCTGTGGGCATGATGGGATTTGATGGGGGTCAGCAGCAGAAGACGACCCTATTTCCAAACAGAAATCACTGGCTTCAATGTTCTGGTCTCCTGTGGTCACTTCTGGGGGGTGGTGATGGGGAAACGGACAAAGCCCACAGAGACCAGCCCTTTGGAAAAGCCCCAGGAAATGTTTGAGGTGTTAGTGTGGTGGGTCCTTGCACATGGGAAGGGACAGAGTGAAAGACACCCCCCAACGGTTCCATAAAGTGTGAGTTCCCCTACATGGGTGACTGGGTGAGCAAGGCAGGAATCTGAGAGAAAAGCGATGGCACTGCAACATGATACTGGTGTCTCACACATCCCAGGAGAGCAACAGGGTCGCATGCAGGAAAGAGACGGAATTAACACTCTCTGGTACCTTCGGTGGCCAGGTCCTCCTGGAGAGAACCCGAGACAGATGGGCCAAGCAGGCCGCTATCTTGATGCTTTGGAGCCGAAGTCGTTGTCCTTGCTCTTAAGACCTTTACAAACCGAGCTGGAAAGACAAAGACACACAGGCATAGGAAGAGCCCTCCACACACACCCAGGAACTGAGAATCCACTCTGCTGACCACCGGTGCCACGGGCTGGATGACACAGAGCCTGCTCCGGGAGGCAGAGATGCCACACCCCCAAGAAGACACCCAGACAGAGAAGGGGATGGGGAAGTCACAGGAGACAGCCACATACAGCTTCCCAAGAGTGGCAACACTGTATTTGAGAACATCAGTGCATCCACAGGAGCCTCTGCTGTACTCACTGGAACGTCTGAATGGTAACCCTGAGCATACATTTGAAGGTACCTTGACCTTCAGCCATGCCTCTACTCCTGTCCTCTTCAAACCACGGTCAAGGAAATGGCACCCACCTGGCAGCCCTTCCTTGGCCATGATGCAAGGAAATGGCACACACCTGGCAGCCCTTCCCCGGCCATGATGCAAAGGGGGATCGCTCCTGGCACAGCTCTCAGCCCTCCCGGAGCCCTGGAACATCCCAGACCACCACCTCCCCGCCAGGGCTCAGGGGTCCTATACCTCCCAGACTGCCGTGCAGACAACACAGCCAACAACAAGGATGACAGCAGAGACCCGACCAGTGTCCACGGACCCACACTTTGGAACACAGGGAAAGTGTCTGGACACACGGTTCCCTCCTCTGCCATCAGTCCTCTGTGGTCCCAGGCTCGCCCCATTCTGTATGAGATTCCCCAGCCGGCAGCATCCCAGCCTCCGGCAGCTCACAAGGTGAGGAGGGGGCACGGACCTCACTCCCTCTTCACGAAAAGACAAGTGACGCCAGGACAGCCACAGGGCGACTGAGTGGCCCCCCAAAACCCCAAGTCTCTGCATCTCTTTGCTTTCCAAGGTAGAGGCACACAGATGTGTATGGGAGACTCCGAAGGCCGTGGCCGGACTTACTCCCGGCGCCGGATTCCCTCGCGGGGTGGCCCCTGCCTCTGGAGTCCAACCTGGATTCCTGTCACCCAGCCCACACCTGCAGGGCAATCGACCACTCAGGTCTGCCCGTGCTGGAGCCCCCAGCGACCACCCCGGCGCCCAGGTCCTGCCGGGGGGCTGCCCACGCGCGACGTCCCAGCCGGGCGGCCGTGCTCCTCTTTGTCACTCGGCACCTGGCGCGCAGGAGGCAGGAGCGGCCGCCGGATGAATGAACTAACGACAGCGGGTCGGGGAGGGCTCCGGGG
>NW_007249260.1:262662-275031 GCF_000164805.1 Carlito syrichta | reverse complement strand
GGCCGACCCGGGAGCAGGGGCTGACGCCGGCGCCGGGGTGGGGTGCGAGAGGGAAGGGGCTCCAATGCGCCCGCGGCCGCCTAGTTTCGGAATCCCCCTGCCATCGCCTCCGCCCCGCAGCGGGGCCTGCCCAGCCCCTCCAGCCAAAACCCTCCGGGAAACCCGTCCATCAACATCTCTCGGACCGGGAGGGCTGGACGCACGCAGACCCCTCCCGCTTCGCCGGCCGCGGGACGCTGAGGGGTCGGCCCGCGCTGTCCCAGCGGGAGGCCGCTTCGGAGTTCTTCCGTCGGAAAAGCTGTCGCTGTGCGGCCCTCTGGGTATCGGGACGAAGCTGGGCGGAGGGGGGGGGGCGGGTAACTCACTGCTGGTTGTAGTGAAGGGTCTTGCAGAGGCGAGGAGGGAAAGGATAAGGGACTTTGACCCGCAGTCGTGTGTATGTGAGGACAGGCAGGCGTTAGGGCCTCTGCGCCCCGCCCGAGACAGTGCTGCTGGCCCGACCCTGCGCTGAATACAGCCCAGATTCTCAGGCGGATCGTCCCAGGCCTTGGGTGAAAGTTTGTCCCTGGTCCCTGAGCTGGCCTTATCCCTACGCCGGTATCCATCTACCCTGTTCTGAGGTTGGACTCCCACGGAAGAGAAGGCAGAGAAAGATCTGTCTACTGCCGGTAGGTTGATTTCCGGAAACCAGTCAGTGGTAGAAGATGGGACCCCCGTTCGGGATCCCTTAGCTGTGTTACCCTTCTTTCATCGCCCTGGGCACCTCCGTTTCCTCCTCTAAATTACTGGAACAGTCCCTTATGGAGTTACTGGGAGCCACTGTCTGTCGGTGCCCAGATTCTGTGACTAGCAGGAGGTGGACCAGGTAGAGAAACGTGTGTGAACAGTGATGGTCCTCCAAGTGACAGCCAAGTGACACTGGGCAGGGCCATGCTGGATCTGCAGGTACACATGGGAGCCACCCCTCTTGGGAGCAACTGCAGGAAAGGCCTGGGGAAAAGCCCTGTGTTAGCAGAGTCTGGGGCTCAGGTGTACATTTTTCCTGCTTTAGTTCAACACAGGGGTTAGGAATCTGGGTTCTAGAGTCAGAGTGCCTGGGTTCAATCTGCATCAATTCCTAGCCAGGTGGCCTCAGGCGTACAGAAACATTCTGTGCCTCAGTTTGCTCATCTGGAAAACTGGGGTGATGCTGCTTCTTAATTTCGTGCGGCTATGTGGATCATTCAGTCATTCAGCAAATGTGTGCTGAACACCTGCTGGGCACTCATAGCTCTACGCTCCCTTCTAGGTACCTGTACATCTGTGTACACAACTGGGAAGCACATTCCGGGCGTGATCTGCTCTATGTATTCTGTGCTGTAGACAAAAAGGGAAGGGAGCAGCACCAGAGAGATGAGTG
Organism: Carlito syrichta; assembly: GCF_000164805.1. Lineage (NCBI taxonomy): Eukaryota > Metazoa > Chordata > Mammalia > Primates > Tarsiidae > Carlito > Carlito syrichta. Next base: position 273,632 of record NW_007249260.1, on the reverse strand, counting down.
CTGGGTGGGCTGGGAGTGTCCTAGTATTAAGGAGGAGGGCAGGGCGACCTCTCAGGGACAGTGATGTTTGAGGTGAAGGAGTCAGGCGCATGGCTGGGTGAACATTGTCCCTGGTGCAGGCCACCTTGACAGCAAAGGCCTTGGTGGGGATGGAAAGCACAGTGGCTGGCGAGGCAGGGAGGAGGGATGTCAGCAAACCAGGGCACGAGAAGGAGTTTTCATCTCACTTTTGTTGTTGTGCTAAGTGTGTACATTTATCCACTTTATATTATCTTGCTGATTGTGTGTGTTTTATGAAATGTTCACTGCTTTGTGCCAAGGATTGTTGCTTCTTTGGGGAGGCCATGGTTCACAGAAGAAGGCTCCCAGCTCCAAGAAGTCAGTGGGGACTCAGGTAGTAAATGACTGCAGTAAGATGCCATTAGAGATGCTGTGAAAACTAAAATGAGGAGAGGAGGAAGAGCTGGGATGGTCAGGCAGGGCCTCGAGGCCGAAGTCGGGAGGCAGGCAAAGCTGCACTGGGTTGGGCAGAAGAGTAGCTGGAAAGCTGGCTGGAACAGGGTGGCCAGGTTTTACCCTCCTAAGAGGGCCTCAGTAAGGGTCAGGACCTAAGGGGATCTTCATTTTACCAAGATCCCTGCAGACTGGAGCAGGACACAGCAAGCAGGTCCCTGTTAGAAGTCGCTGTGGCCAGGCACAATGGCTCACGCCTGTAATCTCAGCACTTTGGGAGGCTGAGGTGAGAGGATTGCCTGAGCCCACACATTCGAGACCAGCCTGAGCTACTTGGCAAGACCCCCATCTCTACAATAAATCAAAAAATTAGCCAGGCATGATGACGCATGCCTGTAGTTCCAGCTACTTAGAAGGCTGAGGCGGAAGGATTGCCTGAGCTCAGTAGGTTGAGCCTGGGTGTCAGAGTGAGACTCCAACTCAAAAAAAAAGAAATAGTCACTGTGGAAGCCCAGGCAGGTACAGGAGAGTGGTGCCCCTTCAGGCCCTGCTGTGGCAGAGCAGAATCCCCCAGTGGCATGCAACTGCCAGTTTGGGAGGAACGACTGTGGCTTGGACCCGACTGGGGGACTGGATGGTCCCCCTGGAGATGGGGAATGAAAGGAAGCAAGTTTCTGGAAAAGGGCTGGGTTTTGGATGTGCTGGGTTTGAAATGCCCCATAGGTAGATGGGGAGAAAGCTGTGACTGGAATTGGAATCACCATGTGTAGCAGGAATGAGGCCCTGAGAGACTGAGTGTGGGTTGAGAAGAAGCCCCGAGAAGGACACTGGGAAGCCGATGGGGAAGAGGAGAGAGAGAGGAGAAGGGAAAGAACTGGGGAGGGGAGCCCTCTTCCTAGGGGTGGAAGGAATACTGCCAGTGTGGAGCCCTGGGGTGCAAGTGAGGCAGATGTGTCTCAGGGAAGAGGAAGGGATCAGTGGGGATCAGTGCCGCCTGCAGCTCATATTAGATGAGAACACTGACTGTGGCACTTGGTCAGGAGGCTGCTGAGCAGAGGCAGTAGAGCAAGAGGCTAGAGCTTTTTGGAGGGAGAAGGGAAAAGTGGGAGTGGAGACAGCCCTGTGGGAATTGGTGTGGCCATGGGTTCCATCTTAAGAGAAGTTACAGAAGTCTGGGGGAGGTGGGGCTGGGACCTGGGACAGGGAGGGTCAGCAGGACCCAGGCAGGGGGCATGAGAGTCTGTGGTAGGCTTTTTCCAACTTCCCCAGCACTCTGGTAAAACAAGAAGTGGGTGTGAGGTTGGCCAGGCTGAGGTACTCAGTTTTTGATCAGACACCTAATCTGTCTCTGTGAAGGTATTTTGTAGATGCGATTAATAGATAAATCTGCAGACTTTGAGTACAGCGGGTTACCCTCTGTAATGTGAGTGGGCCTCATCCAGTCAGTTGAAGACTTAAGAGCAAAGCAGAGGTGCCCCCTAGGAAGACAGAATTCTGCCTGCAGTCTGCCTTCTGACTCAAGCTGCAACATCAGTTTTTCCCTGGGCCTCCAGTCTGCCCTACAGATTTTGGACCTGCAAGCACCCACAATCTCATGATTCAGGTTGGTCCTTAAAGAAAGCAGTCTTTCCCCTTCCTCTCTCTCTTCCCTCTCCATATTCTATTGGTTCTGTGTCTCTGGAGAACTCTGACTGCTACCCAAGGCCCCCAGCTAACGGGGAGGAGGAAGGCTGGACTTGGTGGCTCAGCCTGTAATCCCTGCACTTCAGGAGGTCAAGGCGAGTGGATTGCCTGAGCCCGTGGATTCGAGACCAGCCCGAGAAACTTGGTGAGACCTTGTTTCTACAATAAAATAAAATAAAAATTAGTCGGGCATGGTAGTGTGCACCTGTAGTTCCAGTTACTTGGAAAGCTGAGGTGGAAGGATCGCTGGAGCCTAGCAGGTCAATGCCAGGGTGACCCTGAGTGTGCCACTGCACTCCAGCCTTGGTGACAGAGTGAGACTCAAACTCAAAAAAAGAAAAAAAAAACAGGAGAAGATCTGAAAAGTGAGTTGGGGAGGAAAGAGTGCGAGGCATCTTGTGAATAGTGTACAGGGAAATGTGTGGCTTTCCTAAAACCCAGCACTCTACAGGACAGCCTGCAGTCATTGTACATTTACATCCACCCTCTCCACCCCACAAGGCCATCACTCCACAGAACATGCTTATAGACCCATGCACTTAAAGAGGTGAAGTCTCGCTACCAGTTGACAGTCCAATTGCTGCCATCTTCCCCAGGAACTGTTAGGAATGGAGCCCTCAGGCCCAGCCACAACCTGCAGGGCTGACTAGGCCCTGGGGTGGTCAGCACAGACCTGGCATAGTAGATAATCAGGAACTGCAGCTTTAGGAAAGTCCTAGGAACAACAGTGAGTTCTCACAGAGGCCGTCCTTTGTAGACTTCTAGGAGGTGCACACAGTACGGCACTAGCCTGGTGTCTGATGTCCAGCAGAGCCAGGCTGAACCTGTGACAGGCTCAGGAAGATGCCCTACAGTGAAGGGGCTTAATGACACTTTTTAGTGGTGCAGACCTCCCAACTGCACAGGGGCCTGCCATCTCAAAAAAAAAGAAAAGAAAAATAGAAGAAATCAGTGTTGGGCGCTGTGATCAGAGAAACAAAGACCCCAAACATCTGCATTTGGGAGCTGTTCTTGAGCTTGGAATGTCAACACGACTCAGCCAGACCACCAGGGGTGGCTTGGACTTCCACAAATTCAGGTCTACTGAAACAACCAGATGTATTTTCTTTTCTTTTCTTTTTTTTGAATCAGGGTCTCACTCTGTCACCCAGGCTGGAGGGCAGTGGCACGCTCACGGCCACTGCAGCCTCAACTTAGCTGGTTCAGGTTATCCTCTTGCCTCAGCCTCCCAAGTAGCTGGGATTGCAGGCATGTGCCACCACACTCAGCTGTTTTTTTTTTTTTATTTTTTTTTAATTGTAGAGGTGAGATCTCGCCAAGTTGATCAGGCTGGTCTTGAGCCTGTGGGCTAGGCAGTCCTTTCACCTCGACCTCCCAAAGTGCTGAGATTATAGGTGTGAGCCACCACACCCCACCCAGATGTATTTTCTTAATGTGGTGAGAAGGGCATCCAGTGGAGGTTGGAGCAGGGCTTGCTATGGGGAAAAGTCTTGTAGGGTTTGGGTCCAGCTGAAGGATGGAGAAGGTCAGGTATACTGTAAGTGGGAACAAGTATCTTTTGTGGTTGCAGCAATTATACTCTGAGAGGTGAACAAGATTTATTCTATTCAGTCCCCAGAGAAGGAGGACTGCATGCTGCAAGGGCTGTATTGAGGAGTGCCAGGGAGTGGGCTTAGCCTAGAAAGAGCCTATGGGCAGGTGCAACATGGGGGCAACACATGCAACAGTTATGGGGATTTTACCAGGGTTTTATTATTATTATTATTATTATTATTAAGTCAGGGCCTCACTCTGTAACTCATGCCGAAAGGCAGTGGCACAATCTTAGCCTACTGCATCTTCAATCTCCGGGGCTCATTATCTTCCCACCTCAGCCTCCCCAGTAGCTGAGACTACAGGAGCATGCCACCACACCCAACTAATTTTTTTTAACTTTTTTTGTAGAGACAGCGTCTCGCTATGTTGCCCAGGCTGGTCTTGAAATCCTGGGCTCAAGTGATTCTCCCACCTCAGCCTCCCAAGTGCTGGGATTACAGTGTGAGCCACCGTGTCTTACCTTACTAGGGCATTTGAGGTCACAGTTAGGAGAGGGCAAGAAGGGAATTTTGAGACCAGCCTTATCAGCCTGGTATACCTGGTTGCCTTACTGAGTGCTCACAGCCAGTTTGTGGGGATGTTGAGGCATCAGGAAAACAGGACATGTATGATACATCAGGCAAATGGGGTCAAATCTTGTGTGTAGAGGTGAGCTCAGGAGAAGGGGGCAGCTGGGGGCTGGAAGGCTATTAGGTGAGGATGGCCCAGTTGTGGAGGTCCCCAAGTCATAAGTGGGTGCAGCAAGCCAGCTGAGGGCATTCTGATAAGAAGGCTGCAGTAGTTCCAGAGGGGGTGTTGTAGCCTTTCACAGCTGCTGCAAGACCTTGGGTGACTGAGTATCCTGTAAGTCACAGCTACTGCTCTGAGTCTGTTCTCTAGCCTAGCATTGCTGACTCTGCTTGTTCTCTCTTTGGTCCTCACAGATCTCTCACTCCTGGATGAGTTTAGATTCTTTTAGTAGGGATGCACCCAACACTGCATACTGTGGTCTTTGGTGTTGCCATGAAAGTGAGTTTGGGCCTCTCTTATTTTCTTTGCAGGCAGCTTCTTTTTTTTTTTTTTTTTTTTGAGTTGGAGTCCTTGTCGCCCAGGCTCGGGGGGTGCAGTGGCATGCTTATGGTCACCGAAGCTTTGACCTCCTGGGCTCAGGTGATCCTTACACCTCAGCCTTCCAAGTAGCTGGAACTACAGGCATGTGTCACCATGCCTGGCTAATTTCTCAATTTATTGTAGAGACAAGGTCTCACCATGCTGCTCAGACTGGTCTCAAACCCCTGAGCTCAGGCAAGCCTTTTGCCTCTGCCTTCCAAAATGCTGGGATTACAGGTGTGAACTACCACACCCAGGTTACAGACTGCTTCTAAAGTGCATTGACTCCCAGCATCCTGGAACTGCAGGAGGGAAACAGACTCAGAGAGATGATGCTGGTTAGGGATCCAGCACTGCAGGGGTGCTCGCATGGGTGTGAAATGGGAGATGTGGAGAAGGAAGCTTTGCACAAAGCATATTCAGCATGTGCTAGGTGAGCACTGTATTACTCTCACCACCACCCCAGGAGCTTGGAGCCCTGAGCACCGCATAATGAGTTTGGTTTCTGTCCTCCAGGACAGAAGGGTTTACTGCTCCCCAGCCTCAGATGGGGTGAATGGTTCTTGGGTAAGTACATGCAGATCCTGTGGTGTTGAGGTCAGCATTTTGGGTGACTTAATAGAGGGGAAGCTTCCTTATGATTCTGGAACTGTGTCCGGCTGAACCTTGTTGAGCTGTAAGAAATGTGTTAAAAGTAACTATCAGTTCTGTCCAACTTCCATCCAAGCTGCTCTTCTCATAGCATTTTCTGAAACTCAGGTCACCTCTGGCAACTCTGCATTCTTGTCCTTATTTGCCAGTTGATATGAAGTCTGGCACCCTCAGTCTCTCTGACATTTATTTTTTTCCTGTACAGTGCCACTTGGAAACCCTAACCTGTGTCCTGATTCCACCTTAGATCTCAGACCCCATTCTGGATCCCTCACCCTTACCTGTGTCCTGATTTCATCTCAGAGCACAGATTCCATGCTGGATCCCTTACCCTGATATGTGTCCTGATTTCATCTCAGAGTACAGATCTCATCCTGGATCCCTCACCCTGATATATGTCCTGATTCCACTTCAGAGCACAGACCCCATTCTGGACCCCTCACCTGATATGTGTCCTGATTCCACCTCAGAGCACAGACCCCATCCTGGATCCCTCACCCTGATGTGTATCCTGATTCCACCTCAGAGCACTGATCTCATCCTGGATTCCTCACTCTGATGTATGTTCTGATTTCATCTAAGAACACAGACTTCATCCTGAATCCCTCACCCTGATGTTTGTCCTGATTTCATCTTATAGCACACACCCATCAAGTTCCCTCACCCTGATGTGTGTCCTAATTCTGACTCAGCACAAACCTATCCTGGATCTGAGTACAAATTGGATGTGAGCCAATTTCCATTATAAATCCCCTTTTATTTTTCTATTGTCTGTCTATCATCTATCTATTGCCCATCATCTATTCATCTATCTATGTATCATCCATTATGTGTCATCCATCTGCCTAGCTCTGTGTCTTATTGGTTCTGTTTCTCTGCTGAACCCTGACTAATATAAACACCATCTACCAATTATTTTGCTCCAGCATGAAGCATTCTGAATTACTCCTTATCCCTCAAACGCTCTAGGTACTTTCACTAAATGTTTTAAACATAGCACAATCTGCCCCAGACATTCCCTGGCACTCTGTAGCAACCGGTTCTTTTAGCTTTGCCTATCTTCCTCAGGCCCAGTTCACTGCATGTATACAAGTCGGTGGCAGAGAGAGTCTTTTTTTTTTTTGAGTTGGAGTCTCACTCTATCGCCCAGACTGGAGTGCAGTGGCCGCTCCCGGCCACCGCAGCCTCACCTGCTGGGCTCCGGCGATCCTTCCGCCGCAACCTTCCAAATAGCTGGAACTACAGGTGCGCACTAACACGCCCAGCTAATTTTTGATGTATTGTAGAGATGAGGTCTCGCCCAGTTGCCCAGGCGGGTCTCGAACCCGCAGGCTCAGGCAATCCACTTACCTCAGCCTCCCGAAGGCACGGGATTACAGGCTGAGCCACGGAGCCGGGCTCAGAGAGAGTCTTGTAGTGAGTAAAGTTGTGTCCCCTAACAAGATACTGTTTCCTCAAACAAGGCTTAAGTCCTGACTCCTGGTAAATGTGCACTTATCTGGAAATAGTGTCTTTTCAGATGTAATCAAGTTAAGATTATATTGAATAACTCCAACCTGGGCAACAGAGGGATACTCCAACTCAGAAAAAAAAACATTATTCTGAATAAAGATCATACTGAATCAGGGGCCACTGAGGACTGGTATCCCTGTGAGTGGGTCTTGAGTTGACAGAGATCAGAGTGATGTGTACAAGGTCAGGAACACCATGGATGGTTGGCAATCTCCAGAATCTAGGAGAAGAGAGGGAAGGATGCATTCTTTTTCTGTGTTTTAGAGACAGGGTCTGACTTTGTTACCCAGGCTGGAAGGCACTGGTGTGATCACAGCTCACTGAAGCCTTGAACTCCTGGGCTCAAGCAACCCTCTTGCCTCAGCCTCCTGAGTAGCTGGGACTACAGATATATACAACCACACCCAGTTAATTTTTATTTTTGAATTTTTTTGTAGAGGTGGGAATCTTGCTATGTTGCTCAGGGTGGTCTTGAACTCCTGGTTTCAAGAAATTCTCCTGCCTTGACCTCCTAAAGTGGTAGGATTACAATGTCAGCCACTATTCCCAGTCTGGAATGCATTCTTAGAGTCTTCAGGGACAGCATGGCCTTCATGGGCACCTTGACCTCTAAATCTGGTCACCTCAACCTTAGAGAATAAATGATTAGAGAAAACATGACTGTTGTTTCAGGCCTCCCAGTTTAAGGCATTTTGTTCTGCCAGACCTAGGAGACAAACCCAGGCTTGTACACACTCACTTGCTTACACCCTAATTGGCCAACAGTATTAGGAATCTTGTTGACATCCTACTTTTCTGCCTGTTTTAGAACAATTATTACAGTCTCTTGTTGACATCCAGTGTCTTGTAGACAAATCTGAGACCCTTCATTGAGACCTGAAACATTTTACCTTCAGCTTTTTCCTACACCTCCCTCCATTTTTTGAGAGTCTTACTGTTTTGCCCAGGCTTGTCTCGAACTCAGGACCTCAAGCCATCTTCCTGCCTAAGCCCACCAAGCAGCTGGACCTGCAGGCACACACCACCATGCCTGGTCCTTTCCCAGCCTTTTGTCTTCCACACCTCACCGGTTATGCTTTCTGGCTTCCCCACTCATTGACTCCTTTGTTTCTGGCCACCTCTGCTGAATTGTCCCCTGGAATATCGAGATAATTGCCTACTGCTTCACTGCCGTTATTTCTCTCCCTCTGAGGTAATTCAACTTGGCATTTACTGGATGTTGGATCAGAGCAGCCTCACTCAGGCATGAGCAAGCGGGGCTTATTCTGGATGACCTGAAAATCCCATGGGCACAGCAGGAAAATGAAGTCAGTGAGACTGACAGTACTGCCAAGAGCTGGGTGGTCGCCTCCCTGGGAGAGGGACAGAATGTCTCCCTGGTGAGCCCCCTTGCACCATGAAGACACTGAAGGTGTCTTCAGTTCAGGGAAACTGTCCTCTTGCCCTTTGAAGTGTCACTCAGATTCATAGGGAACAGGTATATAAATTCATTAGATCACAGTTTTATGTAACACAGGAGCCTTCAGAGTGAAGACCCAAAGATACAGGGAAACTATCTGTTTTTATGCTTAGGTTCAACAAAGTATGGGCAGCCATGCTGAAATGATTGGTCAAGAAGGATGTGATCTCATGCGAATAGACTGGGGAAACCCAGCAAGTCCTGTCTGTCTAGGTTCTTCTTGACCTCTCTGTGCAGCATAAGACCTCTCTGGAAGGGGTCTTATGAGCTACAGTCAAATAACATGGATCAGATTATTTCTTTCATTTTCTTTTCCTTTTGTTTCTTTTTGAGTTGGGGTCTCACTCTGCTGCCTAGGCTGGAGTGCAGTGGTGTGATCACAGTTCACCACAGCCTCAACCTCCTGAGTGGTTGGGACTACAGTTGTGTGCCACCGTGCCTGGCTAATTTTTTTTTTTGGTAAAGGCAAAGTCTCACAAAGTTGCCCAGGCTGGTCTCAAGCTACTGGGCTTGAGCAGTCCTCTCACCTCAGCCTCCCAAAGTGCTAGGATTACAGGCGTGAGATACCAAACCTGGCCAGGTCATTCATTTATGGCCAGGTTTATGCAGAAAGGTGGAGGGTGGGAGAAGTTAGAGTAAAATTTTTAGACTTTTTGACTGGCTTTGGGGAGAAGGGTTCTGGTTCCTGTGACCCACTTTGGAGAAGAGGGATTCTAGTTTCTATGATTGGATTGGGGGTAGATGAAGGGCCAGAGACAGGTGGGCAGGAGAAAGTCACAGATAGCGTTTTGCTTCTGAAACCTTCGTTTTGGGGTATCATCATCTATGCCCCAACAACAGGAAGCTTCCATCTCTGCAGAGGCATCACGGCCAGAAGGGTCGTGCATGTAAGTGGAATTGCAGTGTGTTGGGAAGAGAACTAACAGGGTGCTCAGCCGGTTGGTGGGCCCACGTCAGCTGTGGCCCTCGCTGTTAGCCAGGGATGGCTCCATGGTGGCATCTTTTTGTTGGTTTCAGGTTTCTTGGATACTAGCTGAACAGTGAGAGCAAAGGGAAGAGGAGGCCAACTTAAAGGCAAGTGCTCTTGAAAATGCTCTTTGGAGAGAATTGTGTGATCAACACCCTGCACACTAAGCTAAAGGATTTGGGTTTTACTCTGTGGCCAGAGTATCTCTCGATTTTTTTCCTGCAACTGCAAGAAAGGCAAGAGCTATTGACAAAGAATTTATCTTTGGCCACTCTCTCAGGCTTCCTGCACTTCCTTCTCAACCATGCCCTGGTATGGGACTTAAGTGTCCATCTCTGCCTTGCCTAATCCTGCACTCTCAATACTGATCCTCCTTGTATCTGATCAGGTTCCTCACCATCCACCCCCAGGGTATGTCTGACCACACTGGTTTGCCTTCAGCAAGAATCCCGTTAGGCTGGTATAGCCAGAATCTCCTCTCCCTTGGTGTCTGTTCTTAGTCATCTTCAGGCCTCTGTCCTCTGACTCCACCCTGCTCCTGGCTATAAACTCCCACTTTTCCTTGTTGCATTCAAGCCAGGCCCAATCTCTCTCCACTGCAAAACCCCATTGCGGTGGTCCCAACACCTACCTCGATTGTTACCCTGAATAAAGTTGGCCTCACTGTTCTTTAACCAATGTCATGAATAATTTTTTTCTTTAACACTGTCACTGGCTGTAATGGGTCTTATAAGACACCAAGGTGTTTGTGGAGGAATATGAGGCCCCATTAGGCCAGCAGCATTGGATAAACTAAGGAAGGAAATCTCAGGATGAGATTTTACAAATGTTACAAAGAAACTTACTGATAACAGCAAAAGCTATAAAAGCTGGTTAGCCAGGCATAAAACATTTGCAATAAGCAAAAAGTAGTTAACCATTTGTTGCTAGACTATTGCTATTAACTAACCTTATCTTAGAGAAACCACCAACAATCAGCCACTTCACAAACCTCTGGAAATTTTCTTTTCTTTTCTTTTCTTTTTTTTGAGTTGGAGTCGCACTCTGCCGCCCAGGCTTACAGCCACTGCAGCCTCCACCTGCTGGACTCAGGTGATCCTTCCGCCTCAGCCTTCCAAGTAGTTGGAATTATAGGTACATGATACCATGCCTGACTAATTTTTTGATTTATTGTAGAGATGAGGTCTCACCAAGTTGCCCGGGCTGGTTTCGAACCCGTGGACTTGGGCAATCCTCTCACTTCGGCCTCCCAAAGTGCTGGGATTGTAAGCGTGAGCCACCATGCCTTGGCCACCTCTGGAAATTTTCTGTTACAGACTCCCCCTCACCCCAAAGACAATTCCTAGCCCACTAAACCCTGACACCCCTCTTAAAAATACACTCCTCAGTCGGGCTTGGTGGCTCAGCCTGTAATCCCGCACTTTGGGAGGCTGAAGTGAGTGAATTGCCTGAGCTCGCGGGTTCGAGACTCGCCTAGGCAACTTGGCAATACCTCATCTCTACAATAAATCAAAAATGAGCTGGGCGTGGTAGTGCGTGCCTGTAGTTCCAGCTACTTGG
>NW_007249260.1:262032-262642 GCF_000164805.1 Carlito syrichta | reverse complement strand
CGGGAGCGGCCACTGCACTCCAGTCTGGGTGACAGAGTGAGACTCCAACTCAAAAAACAAAACAAAAACAAAAATACACCCCTCTAGCTCCTGCCACAAGTGGAAAATTGCACTTGACCTCATGTGACAAGTCACGTACATTATTAAAAATATTGGTTTAGGCACAGTGGCTCATGCCTATAATCATAGCATTTTGATAAACTGAGGTGGGAGGACTGCTTGAGCCCAGGAATTAAAGTCCAGGCTGGACAACATAGCAAGACCTCATCTCTACAAAAAATCCAAAATATTAGCCAAATGTGGTGGTTTATGGCTGTAAGCCCAGCTTCTCGGGAGGCTGAGGCAGGAGGATTGCCTGAGCACAGAAGTTTGAAGCTGCAGTGAGCCTTGATCATGCCACTGTACTCCAACCTGGATGACATAGTGAGCCCCCAACAAAAAATACATACATGTACAGGGGATGCCAAAAAAGTATACACACTTTAAGAGATATTATCTGTGTATAATATATCAAAGTTGAATTAGATTATGGTAGCAATGTGTAGTATGATGTTTGCTCAACTGTGCTTCTGCCATTTTCTTTTCCTTTCCTTTTTTTTTTTTTTTTTTT
>NW_007249260.1:260013-262012 GCF_000164805.1 Carlito syrichta | reverse complement strand
TGAGTTGGAGTCTCACTCTGTCGCCCAGGCTGGAGTGCAGTGGCGCACTCACGGCCACCACAGCCTCGACCTGCTGGGCTCAAGCAATCCTTCCACTTCAGCCTTTGGGATTACAGGCCTTTGCCACCATGCCTGGCTTATTTATTTATTTAGTCAACTTAAAACAGCACTTGTTCATTCTCAGGATTTTTTAAATTTATTGTAGAGATGAGGTCTCGTCAAGTTTCCCAGGTTGGTCTCAAACCCATGGGCTCAGGCAATCCTCTCAATTCAGCCTCCCAGAATGCTGGGATTATAGACGTGAGCCACCGCGCCCAGCCCTGCCATTTTCTTTGTCCTGCTTGTCACATGGTGATGTTAGCATTCATTTGATTAATGTAAATGTCATACTTAAATTGTGTATACATTTTTTTGAACCCCACGTATATTGTATAAAATTACTTTCAGGCTATGTGTAAGGAGTTTATGCAACATAAATTTTATGTTTAGATTTGGGTACCATCCCCAAGATGTAATGAGAATATGCAAATATGCAAATATTCCAAAATTTAAAAATATCCAAAATCCACAATGCTTCTGGTCCTAAGCATTTTGGATAAAGGATACTCAGCCTGTACCATGGACTGAGTGGCCCATAAACTAGCATTGATTTCTGGAGGCTGAAATGTCCAAGATCAAGGTGCCAGCTTGATCAAATGGTGAGGACTTACTGGCTGCTTTGCAGAAGGCTATCATCTGATTGTGTTCTTGGAGTGGGGAGTGCTCTGGGGTCCTTTTTATAAAGGCACTCATTTTGTGTTCCACCTTTATGACCTAATCACCTCCCAAAGGCCTTACCTCCTAACACATCACAATGGAGAAGTTAGGACCTCAGCATATAAATTTGCAGGGACACATTAAGTCTAATATGGTTTAAATGTTACTTTGCATTCCCATTTTCTTTCTTTTTGTGTGGAGGGTTAGTGCTGTTGTCAAAAACCTGTGTGCCTCACCATCAACATCCTATTTGGAATAATTTATTTTCTTTGAGTGGAGTCTCACTCTGTTGCCCTGGCTGGAGTGCAGTAGCACGTTCATGGCACCGCAGCCTCGACCTGCTGGGCTCAGGCAATCCTTCCATCTCAGCCTTCCAAGTGACTGGAATTACAGGCGTGTGCCACCATGCCTGGCTAATTTTTTGGATCTATTGCAGAAACATGGTCTTGCCAAGTCACCCAGGCTGGTTTCAAGTCCCTGGACTCAGGCAATCTTCTCACCTCTGCCTCCTAAAGTGCTGGGATTACAGGCATGAGCCACCGTGCCCAGCAGTATAATTTCTTTCTTTCTTTTTTTTTTTTTTTTGAGTTGGAGTCTCACTCTGTCGTCCATGCTGGAGTGCAGTGTCACACTCAGGCCACCCCAGCCTTGACTTGCTGGACTGAGGTGATCCTTCTGCTTCAGCCTTCCAGGTAGCTGGAACTACGGGTTTGCGCAACCACACCGGTTAATATTTTGATTCATTGTAGAAATGAGATCTCGCCAAGTTGCCCAGGCTGATCTCAAGCCTTTGAGCTCAGGCAATCTTCTCGCCTCCGACTCCCAAAGTGCTGGGGTTACTGGCTTGAGTCACGGCACCCGGCCATAGTTTCTTTAAAAAAAATTTTTTTTTTTTAAATTTTTTGTGCCTGTGAGGACTCCAATACATTCTCAGAATTTATCCAGTATAAAACTCTTTGAGTTGAAACCAAGGCCCGGGACGTTACTTAGGTGAGAGGTCTTCTGGGGCCACAACACCCAACTCTGACTCCCAATTTTGGGGCTTTTTCTCCCAGGGGCGCAAGCGGGCTTCCAGATTCCAGAGGCTTCCCCTATTAGGGGCGGGCACCCCCGCGCGCTCAGGGTCTCCTCCCCGCTCTTCGTTGATCCCCGGACGCGCGGGGCCCCCACCTCTCCAACCCTTGTGAGTGCCAGCGCCGCCACCCGGCGCGAGGAGGTGGGGGCCGGGCCAGGGAGAAGGGAG
>NW_007249260.1:256608-259595 GCF_000164805.1 Carlito syrichta | reverse complement strand
CTTTCAGTCTGGGCGACAGAGTGAGACTCCAACTCAAAAAAAAAAAAAAAAGAATGAATGGGAGGCCGGGATCGATGGCTCAGCCTGTAATCCCAGCACTTTGGGAGGCCTAGGCGAGTGGACTGCCTGAGTCCGCGGGTTCGAGACCAGCCCGGGCAACTTGGTGAGACTTTGTCTCTACAATAAATAAAAAATTAGCCGAGCATGATAGCGCGCGCCTGTGGTTCCAACTACTTGGAAGGCTGAGGCAGAAGAATCGTTGGAGCCCAGCAGGTCTACGCTGGGGTGGCCATGAGTGTGCCACTGCACTCCAATCTGAGCGATGAAATGAGACGCCAATTCAAAAAAAAAAAAAAAAAAAAAGAATGAATGGGAGAGACCAGAGGCGCTTGTGTGTTTCCAAGTGGCCGCGCAATCACTGGGGTCAGGATGAGCTGGAACTTGTCCTCTCGAGTCTAGGGCGGAAAGTTGTTTTAAAATTTTCTCAGTAAAAAGGTTTTAGGAGAGCCTCCTTTAAGAGGCAATTAGCATATTTATGCCCCTCGGTTGTTCCGATGCTTTCCCGGCGCCGGAAATTAATTAATGAGCGGCGGGAGCCCGGGCAAGCCCGGCTGGATTCAGAACAGACCCCGCCCCTTCTCCCCCCAGTGCCTTCGAGTGGGGGCTGTGCCGCCCTCCCTGCTTCTCCCTTTTCCAGAAACGTCGCTGGGGGTTGTCTTTTAGCATTCGTCTTTCCTCGCGAGGGCTTTTGGGGACACCGGGAGCCCGTTGCTCCGGCTTGTGACCAGCACGCCCGGTACCACCCGTTTGAGAACCGAAGGCAGCTCCCTCTCGTGGACCTCCCGGACCTCGAAGCAGATCCCCTTACGTGTCCAGTGTTACCCTGTGACGTGCATGCTTTGAGCGATGGTGGGCAACGCCAGGGTTATTTTTAATCCAAGAGACTAGTGGAGACTAGGTGTGAGAGCGTATTTGCGCTCGTTTGGGAAATAACCCATTGGCTCCAGGATTCCTGAATGATGACTTTTGTTTTCGCAAAGTCTGTGAGGAGGGAGCAGGGGCGCACTCACCCCCAGAGACCACTGTGCTCGTCACCACAGCATTTATGTCATGGTTTTGTGGGCTCTTCTTTAAAAGGACGGGGACTCCTTCAGAAATAGTTCTGGCTTGGAGAAACACTAGGAGACAGTAAATTTAAAACAAACAAAAAAACCAGACTGGGCGTGGTGGCTCAAGACTGTAATCCCAGTACTTTGGGAGGCCGAGGCGAGAAGATTGCCTGAGCCTGTGGGTTCGAGACTAGCCCGGGCAACTTGGCAAGACCTCAAATCAAAAGTTAGCCAGGCGTAGTAGCGCGCGTCGGTAGTTCCGGCTACTTGGGAGTCTGAGGCGGAAGGATCACCGGAGCCCAGCAGGTCGAAGCTGGGGTGGCCGTGAGCATGCCCCTGCACTCCAGCCTAGGCAAGGGAGTGAGATTTCAACTCAAAAAAAAAAGAGAGAAAGAAAAAAAGCTGGGCGTGGTGGCGTGCGTCTGTAGTTCAGCTACTTAGCAGGCTGACGCAGCGGGATCACCTGAACCCAGCAAGTCGAGGCTGCGGGTGGCTTTGAGCGTGCCACTGCACTCTAGCCTGGGTGACAGAGTGAGACTCCAACAAAAAACAAACAAAAACAAAAAACCCCAAAATGTGCTTTTGAGGACTTCATAAAAAGTAAGGACTTCATAAAAAGTAAGCACTACCTTAGAAAGTATGCATTTTGAAAATCGGCCTAAATAACCACAGAAAAGTGAAATCTGCATTTGAAAGTGAGCCAAATGTACGTTTTAAGGAAGGAGTTAAGGGGTGTGCTTTACCCAATTGCTGTACGAATTCCACAGTTTGGCTCTGGAAGACAAAACAAGAATCAGCAACGTTTCATGGGAGCTAAACACTGGATACAAAGGGACCTAAAGATGATAACAACCCACTGGGACTACTACAGCGGGGAGGCAGGGAGGTGGTGAGGGTTAAAACTACTTATTGAGAACCCTGCTCCACTACTTAGGCTATGGGTTTAGTAGACGCCCAGACCTTACCATCATGCAATATAACATGTAACTAAACCTGCCTGAGTACCCTCTGAAGTTAAAAATAGTTTTTTTCTTTTAAAAGGTATCAAGAATGTTTCAGACAAAAAAAAAGTCACAAACATAGTTTCAGTCCAATGTAACTCATTCTTGTTCTGCATCATGTTAGGTTAGCAATTTTATGAGTCCAGTTTTTTTTTTTTTTGAGTCGGAATCTCACTTTGTCACCAAGGCTGGAGTGCCGTGGCATGCTCATGGCCACCGCAGCCTGGACCTGCTGGGCTCAGACGACCCCTCCACCTCAGCCTTCCAAGTAACGGGAACCACAGGCATGTGCCACCACGCCCGGCTAATTTTATTTTATTTTATTTTATTTATTTATTTTTTTGAGTTGGAGTCCCACTTGGTCGCCCAGACTGGAGTGCAGTGGCCGCTCCCCGCCACCGCAGCCTCGCCTGCTGGGCTCCGGCGATCCTTCCGCCTCAGCTTTCCAAGTAGCCGGAATTACAGGCATGCGCTACCACGCCCGGCTGATTTTTTGATTTGTTGTAGAGATGAGGTCTCGCTTCCCAGGTGGGTCTCGAACCCGCGGGCTCAGGCAATCCACTCACCTCAGCCTCCCAAAGTCGCGGGATTACAGGCTGAGCCACCGAGCCCGGCTATTTTATTTTATTTAGTGTAGACCTGAGATCTCGCCAAATTGCTCAGGCTGGTCTCGAATCTGTGGCCTCAGGCAATTCTCTCACCTTGGCCTCCCAAAGTGCTGGGATTGTTTTTAGGAATTCTGGGCAGCCGGGCTCGGTGGCTCAGCCTGTAATCCCGCGCTCTGGGAGGCTGAGGTGAGTGGGTTGCCTGAGCCCGAAGGTTCGAGACCCACCTGGGCAACTTGGCGAGACCTCATCTCTACAATAAATAAAAAAAT
>NW_007249260.1:251983-256030 GCF_000164805.1 Carlito syrichta | reverse complement strand
CAAAAAAAAAAAAAAAGAATTCTGGGCTGGACTTGGTGGGTTAGCCTGTAATCCCAGCACTTTGGAAGACCGAGGCAAGTGGATTGTCTGAGGCCATGGGTTCGAGACCAGCCTGGGAAACTTGGCGAGACCTCATCTCTACAATAAATAAAAAAAAATTTAGCTGGGCATGGTAGCGTGGACCTGTAGGGCTACTTGGAAGGCTGAGGCAGAAGGATCGCTGGTGCCCAGCAGGCCGACACTGGGGTAGCCATGGATGTGCCACTGTACTCCAGCCTGGGTGACAGAGTGAGACTCCAACTTAAAAAAAAAAAAAAAAGAACTCTGGATATTTTTACAATCTCAAAGTTGTCAGAAACCTACATTTGTCAGCATTCTGTCTATGAATCTCCTTGAAGACACAAAACTTAGGAATTGCAAGGATTTTTTATAATAAAAAAGTGCCCGGTATGGTGACTCACACCTATAATCCCAGTACAAGGTGGGAGGATTATTTGAGGCCAGGAGTTCCAGATCAGCCTGGACAACACAGCAAGACCTCATCTCTTCAAAAAACAAAAAGCCGGCCGGCATGGTGGCTCAAGCCTGTAATCCCAACACTTTGGGAGGCCGAGGTGAGAGGATTGCCTGAGTCCAGGGGTTCAAGACCAGCCTGGGCAACTTGGTGAGCCCTCATCTCTACAAATAAAAAAATTAGCCAGCCGCAGTGGCTCAGCCTGTAATCCAGTGCCTTTGGGAGGCCGAGGTGAGTGAATTACCTGAGCTCGTGGGTTCGAGACCCGCATAGGCAACTTGGCGAGACCTCATCTCTACAATAAATCAAAAATCAGTCGGGCGTGGTAGCGCGTGCCTGTAATTCCGGCTACTCGACCAGAAAGATCGCCGGAGCCCAGCAGGTCAAGGCTGCAGTGGCCGGGTGTGGCCACTGCACTCCAGTCTGAGCGACAGAGGGAGAATCCAACTCAAAAAAAAAAAAAAATTAGCTGGGCATGGTGGCACATGACTGTAATTCCAGCTACTTGGAAGGCTGAGGCAGAGGAATTGTCTGAGTCCAGCAGGTCGAGGCTGTGGTGGCCATGAACACTCCAGCCTCAGTGACAAAGTGAGACTCTGACTCAAAACAAAGAAACAAAACAAAATGTGGCCTGCATCAGTGGTGCAACTACTTGGGAGGCTGAGGCAGGAGGATCACTTGAGGCTAGGATTTTGAGACTATGGTGAGTTATACTTGAGCCACTGGACTCTAGCCTGCATGACAGAGTGAGACCTTGTCTCTCAAAGAAAAAAAAAAGAGGAATACATACAGGGTGCCAAAAAAAAGTATACACATTTTAAGAGATGTTATCTATTACTTTTCTAAGTTGTACTGAATTACAGTAGTGTTAGGTCACACTCCCAGTGGGGGCCTCCAGGATATTAGGTCAGACTCACTGGGAGTATGGGTGTCTGGTGTGATTCCATGCCGCGTGAAAGATGCAAAGAATTACACGGAGGTTTGATTGGAAAATAGAGCTTATTTAGAAAGTAAATTAGAGAGAGAGGAGATTCATCTCCCAGAGGTAGGGGAGGAGGCCAAAGCCAGGAAACAGGGCAACGGCCATAGCTGAAAGAGTATACGGGCACACCAGAGTCTAGAAAGGCAATAGTGACGGACTGCTCATGGCTGAGTCCTTTTAATCCTTCCCTTTGATGGTGGAAGGTCATTAAGGTGGTGTGGTAGTCTGCTCCATGTCATCAAGAAGATGCAAGTAAGTGCAGGTATTGACATTAGGTGATAGAAAGCAGGCAGATAGGTGGGTTACATGACTGTTGCCATGGTGGTGGGGTCTATCTGTCACAAAGGACTGATTAGGTTAACTTGGGTCTTATGGGTGGAGACAAATACTTGAAATGGAAAAGCTAATTACTACAAAACAAGCTGGGAAGAGTGGTTGTAAAACAATTATCCATACCCCTGAGAAACCTGTTCTGTCCTTGGCTAGTGATTAGAGGGTAAGTTAGCAAAACATGAGATTTAGGCAATGTTAAAATAACTGCTCATTGGGTATGTTAAATCCATGTTATGCCCTTTCAGGTAGCAATGTGTAGTATGACATTTGCTCAACCATGCTTCCAATATTTTCTTTGGCTGTTTTGCCCATTGGATTAATGTCTGACTAATGTCTTCTTTTGAGTGAATGTCATGTAAATTGTGTATACATTTTTTGGACACCCCTCCTCATATATATATTTATTTATTTAGAATTACAGTCAGTCTCACTCTGTTGCCGGGGTTGGAGTGCAGTGACATGCTCACAGCCACTGCAGCCTCAATCTGCTGGGTTCAGGTGATCATTCTGCTTCAGCCTTCCAAGAGCTGGAGCTACAGGTGCGTGCCACCATGCCCAACTAATTTTTTAATTTATTGTAGAGACGAGGTCTCGCCAAGTTGCCCTGGCTGGTCTCAAACCCCTGGACTCAGGCAATCCTTTCAACTTGGCCTCCCAAAGTGCTGGGATTACAGGCTTAAGCCACGGTGCTGGCCAGCTTTTTGTTTTTTGAAGAGATGAGGTCTTGCTGTGTTGTCCAGGCTGATCTGGAACTCCCGGCCTCAAACAATCCTCCCACCTTGTGCTGGGTTTATAGGTGTGAGCCACCATACCGGGCACATTTTTATTCTAAAAACTCCTTGCAAGTCCTAAGTGCTGCAATTACAGGCTGAGCCACTGTTCCTGGCCCCCCAAAAATGCTTTTAATTGCTTGGGTGGCCAGGTGTGGTGGCTCAAGCTTGTAATCCCAGCAGTTTTGGAGGCCGAGGGGATAGGATTGCTTGGGCCCAGCGGTTTGAGACCAGTCTGAGCAACTTGGCAAGACCTTGTCTCTACAATAAAATAAAACAAAAATTAGCTGAGTGGACCTGTATGCTTGTAGTTCCAGCTACTTGGAAGACTGAGGTGAAAGGACTGCCTGAGCCCAGCAGCACAGCTGAGCATGCCACTTCACTCCAGCCTGGGCGACAGAGTAAGACTTAGACTCAAAAAAAAAAAATTAGTTGGGCAACCCGGGTGCAGTGACTCACGCCTGTAATCCCAGCAATTTGAGAGGCAGAGACAAGAGGATAACCTGAGCCCAGGGGTTTGAGACAAGCCTGGGCAACTTGGTGTGCCCTCATCTCTACAATAAATCACAAAAATTAGGTGGCATGCATCTGTAGTTCCAGCTACTTGGATTGCTGAGGCAGAAGGATCACCTGAGCCCAGCAGGTCGAGTCTGCAGTGGCAGTGAGAGTGCAACTATACTCTGGTCTGGGCGACAGAGTGAGATGCCAACTGAAAAAAAAAGAAAGAAATTTGGTTATTTTCTGTTACTTACAGCAATTCAACATAATAAAATTATGATGGATAACACATACCAAAACTACTCAGATTTTTGGGAGTCTCATACAGCTTTGGACCACATATTAATCACATGTGTATACATTTAATTACATATGCATACCTACCAATCACATATCCATACAGATTAATCACATATCCACACATATTTATCAATCACATATCCATGCAAATATATCTAATAAAGATAGCATGAAGCTGTTTCTCTCCCTCTTTCTTTTTGTGCAGTTTCTCAAAAGGTGAACAAAATCTTTATTATTTCTTGTTAATACTACATGAAAATCTTTGAGCCACCACACCCGGCCTTGAATATCTTAACAGACAGAACCAAACTTAACCTTTGTATTAGTAGATTATTAATACTAAAACTAATTTTTTTTTTTTTTTTTGAGTTGGAGTCTCACTCTGTCGCCCAGACTGGAGTGCAGTGACCGCTCCTGGCCACTGCAGCCTTGACCTGCAGGGCTCCAGCGATCCTTCTGCCTCAGCCTTCCAAGTAGCCGGAATTACAGGCATGTGCTACCATGCCGGGTTGATTTTTTGATTTATTGTAGAGATGAGGTCTCGCCAAGTTGCCCAGGCGGGTCTCGAACCTGCGGGCTCAGGCAATCCACTCACCTCAGCCTCCCAAAGCGCGGGATTACAGGCTGAGCCACCGAGCCCAGCTTGTGTT
>NW_007249260.1:249741-251963 GCF_000164805.1 Carlito syrichta | reverse complement strand
GGTCTCGAACCCGCAGGCTCAGGCAATCCACTCACCTCAGTCTCCCAAAGCACGGGATTATAGGATGAACCACCAAGCTCGGCTTGTTTTCTTTATTTCCCCAACTTTTTATATATCCATTTAGTTTTAGCTATATTGTTTTCTCCTTTCATTTTGAAACAATTTTTATGTAACTTTGAAACTAGACAAACTTACATTTCCTTTTATTTATTTATTTTGAGTTGCAGTCTCACTCTTTGCCCAGGCTAGAGTGCAGTGGCACTCTCATGGCTACCACAGCACTGATCTGCTGGGCTCAGGTGATCTTTCTGTCTCAGCCTTCCAAGTAGCTGGAACCACAGGCATGTGCCATGATGCCCAGCAAGTTTTTATGATTTATTGTGCAGATGAGGTCTCACCAAGTTGCCCAGGCTGGTCTTGAAGCCCTGGGCTCGGGCAGTCCTCTTGCTTCTACCTCCCAAAGTGCTGGGATTACAGGCTTGAGCCACTGTACCTAGCTATCAATTTTAAAACTAGTTTTTGCTCTTGAATATTACTAGTCACATGAACTTGATAAGCATTTGGCTAGTTATTTATGACTGCTCACTTTTTTATAAGTTGATTTGGTATTATAAAATGTTGACAGCAAACACAGGCATGTATATATGTATACATAAAAATGCAAGCAAACATAAGTAAAGATTTTATAGTTATGATTTTAAAATTTTAGCCATAAGCTGGACACGGTGGCTCACGACTATAATTCAAGCACTTTGGAGGGTCGAGGCAGAGGGTGAGAGGATTGCCTGAACTTAGGGGTTCGGGACTAACCTGGGCAACGTAGCGAGAACTTGTCTCTACAATAAATCAAAAAATTATCTAGATGTGTTGGTACACACCTGTGGATCCAGCTACTTGGAAGACTGAGGGAGAAGATCACCTGAGCCTAGTAGGTCGTGGATGTGGTGACCGTGAGCATGCCACTGCATCCAGCCTCAGTGACAGAATGAGACTCCAACTCAAAAATAAAATAAAATGAAATAAAGTATAAAAAAATGAAATAAAATTTAGCCATAAGACCAGTAAAACTCACTAGTTTAAAAGGACAGTTGGGGTAAGGTGTGGTGACTCACAACTGTAATCCCAGTGCTTTGGATGGCTGAGCAGGAGGATTATTTGAGGCCAGAAGTTTGAGACTAACCTGGGCAAAAGAGGGAGACCTTGTCTCTACAAAGAATACAAAAATTAGCTGGGTGTGGTGGCACACTTCTGTAATCCTAGCTACTTGGGAAGCTAAGACGGGAAGATCACTTGAGCCTAGAAGTTTGAGGCTTGCACTGAGCTATGATCATGCCACTGCATTGCAGCCTGGGTGACAGAGGAAGACCTCTTCTCTAAAAAAATGAAATGAAATGGAATAAAATGGCTGGGCACGGTGGCTCACATCTATAATTCCAGCACTTTGGGAAGCTGAGGTGAGAGGATTGCCTGAGCCCACGAGTTCGAGAACAGCCTGGGCAACTTGACAAGACCTCATCTCTACAATAGATACAAAAATTAGCTGGGCATGGTGGCCTGTAATTCCAGCCAGTTGGAGTCACACTGTCGTCCAGGCTAGAGTGCAGTGGCCTGCTGCTCACAGTCACTGCGGCCTCAACCTCCTGAGCTCAGGTGATCTTTCTGCTTTAGCCTTCCAAGCAGCTGGAACTACAGGTGTATGCCACCACACCTGGCTTTTTTTTTTTGATTTATTTTAGAGATGAGGTCTCACCATGTTACCCAGATTGGTCTTTTGTTTGTTTGTTTGTTTTGTTTTGCTGGGATTACAGGCTGAGCCACTGAGTCCGGCCCAGGCTGGTCTTGAACCTATGGGCTCAGGCAATCCTTTAGCCTCTGCCTCCCAAAGTGCTGAGATTACAGGCATGAGTCAGGGTGCACATTTACATCTCAAAGCACACACATAGAGAGAATGGAATCATTTTTAAGGAGGCCTTTGGGTATGTTAGGAAGGAGATTTCCTTCTTTCCTTCCTTCCTCCTGTCTCACTCTGTCATACAGTCTGGAGTACAGTGATATGATTATAACTCACTGCAGCCTTGAAATCCTAGGCTCAAGTGATCCTCTTGCCTCAGCCACCCGAGTAGTTGGGACTACAGGCATGTGCTCCACACCCAGCTAAAGCAAAATTTTTTGAGTTGGAGTCTCACTCTGTCACCCAGACTGGAGTGCAGTGGCCGCTCCCG
>NW_007249260.1:243431-249721 GCF_000164805.1 Carlito syrichta | reverse complement strand
GCATGCGCTACCACGCCCAGCTGATTTTTTGATTTATTGTAGAGATGAAGTCTCGCTGCCCAGGCGGGTCTCGAACCCACGGGCTCAGGCAATCCAGCTAAATTTTATTTTATTTTTTTTTGAGTCGGAGTTTCACTCTGTCACTCAAGCTGGAGTGCAGTGGCATGCTCATGGCCACCACATCCTTGACCTGCTGAGCTCTACAGGTACTATAGTTGGAACTACAGGCACATACCACCATGCCCAGCTAATTTTTTTATTTATTGTAGAGACAAGGTCTTGCCAATTTGCCTAGGCTGTCTCGAACCCATGGGCTTAGGCAGTCCTCTCACCTCAGCTTCCCAAAGTGCTGGGATTATAGGCATGAGCCACTGAACCCAGCCTTAATTTTTTTTTTTTTGAGTTGGAGTCTTACTCTGTTGCCCAGACTGGAGTGCAGTGGCCGCTCCCGGCCACCACAGCCTCGACATGCTGGGCTCTGGCGATCCTTCCACCTCAGCCTTCCAAGTAGCTGGAACCACAGGCGCGTGCTACCACGCCCAGCTAATTTTTTGATGTATTGTAGAGATGAGGCCTCCCAAGTTGCCCAGGTGGGTCTCGAACCTGTGGGCTCAGGCAATCCACTCACCTTAGCCTCCCAAAGCTCGGGATTAGAGGCTGAACCATCGAGCCCGGCTAATTTTTTTATTTATTGTAGAGATGAGGTCTTGCCAAGTTGCCCAGCCTGGTCTCAAATCAGCAGACTCAGGCAATTCTCTCACCTTGGCCTCCGAAAGTGCTGGGATATAGGTGTGAGTCACTGACCCCAGCCAATTCTGCTGCCTCGGCTTCCCTAAGTGCTGGGAAGATCTTGTAAGGAGACCAATTTTAGCTGATGGGTAGTTTACAATTCAGTCTTCATTTTCCAACTGGACTGCTGAGCGCAGGGAGGAGCCCATCAACAAATAGAGCCAACCAGGCATTTGCCATTTCCAGGGCCTAATACTCATACATGTGAGAAGCAGGCTCAAGGAAAAGGCAAAGCACCCAGGGCCCCAGAACCCAAGGATCTCTTCTTTACGCTGAGTTCCTGGTTCCTCAGAGCTGAGATAAAAGCCCTAACAGAGCAGTCCTGGAACTAGGCCATGCAACACATCCACAGAATACCTGCACGGACCTTCCCCAGAGTTGGGGTCCACAGAGCATCTCCTGCAAGAACCTTTCCTGGGGCTGGGGGTGACCCAGCATCCACCAACTGACTCTGTGATCAGCCCACCCTTGTGTGAGTCTCTTCTTTCAGTGTTAAGTGCACCCACAGCTGCCAAGTGTGCAGACTTTTCTTACCTAAACATTCAAAGAAATGAATAGCTGGACATGGTGGCTTATATCTACAATCCCAGCACTTTTGGAGGCAGAGGTGAGAGGAGTGCCTGAGCTCAGGAGTTTGAGATGAGTCTGGGCAACTTGGTGAGACTTTGTCTCTACAATAAGTAAAAAAATTAGCCAGGCATGGTGGCGTGTGCCTGTGGTTCCAGTTACTTGGAAGGCTGAGGCAGGACTGCCTGAGCTCAGCAGGTCAAGGATGCAGTGACCGTGAGTGTGCCACTGCACTCCAGCCTGGGCAACAGAGTGAGACTCCAACTCAAAAAATAAACAAATAAAATAAAGAAATGAATAGACTCTATAGTAATAACTGTGGAGAAATATGAAGCCTAATTATGCCAACAAAAATTGGATAAATAATACAGAGGAAGGGAGTTTCCTGGTGAAATACTGTTATGGTCCAAGTAACACTCGGCTGTACCCCTTGATACCAATAAGTCGAAGGGGCTGGGAACTGATGGAAAGAAGTTTACTTCTGAATTAGAATCCGGGGAGCAGAACTAGACTCGAGGTCTTTCTAAAATGGTTCTGCTCACCCTTCAGGCTTTTACAATTCACTTTCGTAAGTCCAGAGTTGTTAGTACCTATATATTAGCCATGTGACCAGCAGCACATTGTATAGAACTTGAATATCAGTCGAATTAATCAATAGTGACATTTTTCAGTCCAGACTTCCTGGTACCAGGCAGCAGAGATATTGCACAGCTTTTATCAGTAAGGCCCGGCAGAAAGGTTAATCAATCTTGTCATAAAGGGAGTTTACAAGCCCTAAGACATCATGCATTACACAAAAGTTATACAAATCACAAAACTTATGGTTACTTTGATACAAAAGTTATACAAACCACAAGACTAACGATTACATTGATACTATATTATTCAAACTTATGACCACTCAGAAAAATGGGAATTTGTATCTTTAACTTGATTGGGTGTAGACTACAGGGAAGTTAAGGATTCCCTGAAGCTACTTACTGGGAGTGCATAGGAGATAAGGGGAAGGGGACTTATTAAGCTCTCAGGAATATTGTTGAGGAATGTACAGGAGCCCTTGAGCCTTTGCCATACCCTTCTCTAGGGGCTGTGACAATATGAACAGACATTAGCAGGTCTCTGTATCAATTCCACAGATGCTACAAGAAACATGTTAATTACAGCAGGAGTTGGAAAAGTTTGTTAACCAGCTGTAAATCATTGTTGTGATCTAACCTTGAGCTGACCACTACAAAGAGAAAAGCAGTTAACTAGCCCTACCTTAAACAAACAGTCCGAGCCAGGTGCCATGGTTCATGCCTGTAATCCCAGCACCTTGCGAGGTGGAGATGAGAGGATTGCCTGAGTTCAGGAGTTCGAGACCAGCCCGGGCAACTTGGTGAGAATGCGTCTTTACAGTAAATAAAAAAATTAGCCAGGTGTGGTGGCATGCACCTGTGGTTCCAGCTACTTGGAAGGCTGAGTCTGAAGGATCACCTGAGCTCAGAAGGTCAAGGTTGCTATGGCCGTGAGTGTGCCACTACACTCCAGCCTGGGCAACAGAGTGAGACACCTCCTCAAAACCAACAAACAGCACAGCCTGCAGCCTGGGGTAGCGTGAAAACTCTCTGGGACAGGACAATAAAATTTCCCTCTAGCCCCTGCCTCTTTGAGGACAGCAAGCAGCTTCTCTCTGCTGCTCTGCCTGCTGTGCTCTTCCCAGCATAGCTTCCTTGGATAAATCTGCTGTCCTAAATTCATAACAGTACTGGCAAATTCATTTGACCGGTCCACAGTTCTGGCCTCACCTAGTCGTGTGCAGGACAGTAACCATACCTGCAACTACTGTTAGCTGCCTCCAAAACAGGCCCTTGCTTGTGACCCATCAGCCATCGCATACCCAAAAGTCCAAAGGTCTCACAGGACAGAATAACCCCGGACATCCCCAAACACCGAGGCAATCAGGGCATTCATTGCAGAAGTTAGCAGAGCTTTAGACCTGACAGGAACCTGCTCATGACTCTTGGGCACCATGAGGAAGACAGAAGACCCCAAAGGGGGTGTGCTACACCTTTTTGTGTTCCCAAGGGCTCTCAAGGCATCTAGGAGTCCCCTCTAAGTCTTTTCATGTGTTACTGAAGGTGGCAAAAAGGCAGGAGGAGTAGAGGTAATTGAGAGAACAGTTCTCAGAGGAGCTCATGTGAGGAGATGCTAAACTTCCCCAAAGTGCCAAGGAAGTTTTACCTTCTCAGTAAAAACCACTCCAACAAAAAAAGGAAGCAAATCCAAGGTGATTCCCTCTCCAAGGAGACGAATAGTGTCCTTCTTAGGAAAGTAGCAACTTGGAATAACATCTGGTATGCCTAAGGTCTTTGCGGGGCAGGAGATGCTTATTTCCTTTGCCTTCCTTTGGCTGCCTACATGCATACGTGCTTAAGTTCATTCTGGATAGGTTGTGTCCTCTTACATGCTGAAGTCTTCTTTCTTGACATAGGCCAGAGGCATTGATGTGCAGCAGGTTTCTTTAGTCATCAACTATGACCTTCCTACCAACAGGGAAAACTATATCCACAGAATTAGTCGTGGTGGCCAGTTTGGCTGTAAGGGTGTGGTTATTAACATGGTGACAGAAGACGACAAGAGGACTCTTCGAGACATTGAGACTTTCTACAACACCTCCATTGAAGTGATACCCCTCAACGTTGCTGAATCATCTAAGAAGGGCTATCTTGCTACCTAGCCCTAGTCAAGGCTCAAACTTGAGGGGCTGTGGAGCAACAGGAGGGGGGAGGGAAGAGAGTCAAGGGATGGACATCTTGTCATTTTCTTGTCTTTTTTTCTTTCTTTTTTCTTTTTTTTGAGTTGGAGTCTCACTCTGTCGCCCAGACTGGAGTGCAGTGGCCGCTGCCGGCCACCACAGTCTTGACCTGCTGGGCTCTGGTGATCCTTCCGCCTCAGCCTTCTGAGTAGCTGGAACTACAGGCACATGCTACCACGCCTGGCTAATTTTTGATTTATTGTAGAGATGAGGTCTCACCAAGTTGCCCATGCGGGTCTTGAACCCTGGGGGCTCAGGCAATCCACTCACTTCAGCCTCCCAAAGGCGCGGGATTACAGGCTGAGCCACCGAGCTGACATATGATTTTTAAAAAGGATTTCAGTCGACTGAAAAAAATTTCCAGGGTAGAAACAAGATCCAGAAAAGAAAAAGCAGAAGGGCTTTTTTAAAAAAATGTACAAGCAAGGCCAGGTGTGATGGCTCATGCCCATAATCGTAGCACTTTGGGAAGCCGAGGCGGGAAGCACACTTGAGGCCAGGAATTTGAGACTAGCCTGGGCAACATAATGAGAGCTTGTCTCTACAAATGATATAAAAAGATTAGCTGGGTGTGGTGGCTGCATGTAGTCCTAAATCAGAGGCTGAGGTGGGAGGGCAGCTTGAGCACACGAGGTTGAGGTTGTAGTGAACTCTGATGGTACCGCTGCACTCCAGACTGGGTGACAGAGCAAGACCCTGTCTGTAAAAAAAATTTCTTAGCTGGCCGCGGTGGCTCAGCCTGTAATCCCGCGCCTTTGGGAGGCTGAGGTGAGTGGTATTGCCTGAGCCCGCGGGTTCGAGACCCGCCTGGGCAGCAAGACCTCATCTCTACAATAAATCAAAAAAATCAGCTGGGTGTGGTAGCGCGCGCCTGTAATTCCGGCTACCTGTAAGGCTGAGGCGGAAGGATCGCCGGAGCCCAGCAGGTCGAGGCTGCGGTGGCCGGGAGCGGCCACTGCACTCCAGTCTGGGCGACAGTGAGACTCCAACTCAAAAGAAAAAAAAATTTTTTTTACTTTTTCCTCTTAAGTTAAAAGATTTACATTTCCAAGAGACTGGTTTCTCGAAGACATGGAACCCTGGTCACTAGACCAGGGCCAAGGAATAACCTTGGGGCAGTCGCTGCTGAGGGTTACCCTCAGGAAACTGGGGCCAAAAGCAGGGAGCCTGCCTGCAATGTGCACCCAGAGATCCCAGAAGGCAGAGTTCCCAGAAGGAACATGGGGTGACCTAGGTGGGCGCCGGGCCACAGAGGAACGCAGGCCGCAGGTGCTGGTGCCCATCACAGCGGTTAGTCAGAACGTGGACATTCGCTGAAAGGGTGGCCGTGGAGGGTCACAGGTTCGGGTCTTTTTTTTTGAGTTGGAGTCTCACTCTGTCACCCAGGTTGGAGTGCAGTGGCACGCTCCTGGCCACCGCAGCCTCGAGCAACTGGGCTCAGGCGATCCTTCTGCCTCAGCCTTCCAAGTAGCCGGAACCACAAGTGCGTGCTACCACGCCCAGCTAATTTTTTAATTTATCGTACAGATGAGGTCTCACCATGTTGCTCAGGCTGGTCTCGAACCCGCGGGCTCAGGCAATCCTCTCGCCTCAGCCTCCCAAAGTGCTGGGATTATGGGCTTGAGCCACCGCGCCCAGTCGGGTCGCTTTTTAAACACGTTGCTAGACCATGCGTTTCCCTCCAGGGGAGTCTTAGCAGGGTCCCTTGCACCGCGGGGCTTAGCGGAAGGGAAAATCTCCCACAGGCTGCGCGTGGATGCGCCCACTAGAGGGCGCTGCGGCCCAAGTCGTCCCCTTGTCCAGATGGAAGAGGACTCGGGGGTCGTACGCCGGGAAGCCGGGGCTTCAGCTGCAGTCGGCCGGCGCCCAAACCTGCATGCTGCGAGTGCCAGAGCCGCGAGTCTTGGAGCTGCTGTGGGAGACCCCAGGGCCCGCTTCCGCGCGGGGAGGCCAGGTGTGCGGAGCTCCTTCAGCGGCGCCCCTTTCCTATGAAGCCTTTTATGGAACCCTCCCGTGGAGCCACCTTCCTATGGAGCCCCCATAACCCCGCCCCGCCTATAGAGCCCCTCACGGAGCCCCCTTTCTATGAAGGCCTCCCTGGAAGGCTCTCACTCTTATCTATAAGTCCCCCCGCCGA
>NW_007249260.1:234996-243411 GCF_000164805.1 Carlito syrichta | reverse complement strand
CCTCCCGCCCAGGCTCCCCAGGTCCAGCCGGCTGCCTCTCCAAAACCAGACTCAGATCCTTGGACCGGCGTACCAACGCTTTTCTTTCTCGCTTTCTTTCTTTTTTTAACGTAGAACTTCGTGGTTGGTTGCTGAGCAAGTCCGAGGCGTCGGTCCTGCGCCCTCTCGTGGAAAGTGCGTGCTTTTCCACATACCCCTGTGAAAG
This sequence comes from Carlito syrichta, assembly GCF_000164805.1. Classification (NCBI taxonomy): domain Eukaryota; kingdom Metazoa; phylum Chordata; class Mammalia; order Primates; family Tarsiidae; genus Carlito; species Carlito syrichta. Next base: position 243,206 of record NW_007249260.1, on the reverse strand, counting down.
GGACTAATTCTCAAACAAGGAGAGGAGGCAGAGTGAACTGTGATCATGCCATTGCACTCCAACGTGGGCAACACAGTGAGACCCCTGACTCAAAACAACAAAACAAAACGAAACCAAATACAAAATCCTCTTGGCTTCAAGTTGTCCTCCCACCTCAGTCTCCCAAAGTGTAGGGTTACAAGCGTGAACCACTGCACCCAACCAATTCTCCTAATGCATGTTAGTATTTATTTATTTATTTATTTTTGAGTCGGAGTCTCATTCTGTCACCCAGGCTGGAGTGCAGTAGCACGCTTACGGCCACTGCAGGCAGCCTCGGCCTGCTGGGCTCAGGCGATCCTTCTACTTCAGCCTTCCAAGTAGCTGGGACTACAGTCGTTTGCCACCATACCCGGCTAATTTTTTGATTTATGATACGTATAGATGAGGTCTCGCCAAGTTGCCCAGACTGGTCTCAAACCCGCGTGTTTAGGCAATCCTCTCACCTTGGCCTCCTAAGGTGTTGGGATTATAGGCATACGCCACCTCGCCTGGCCTGTTTGTTTATTTTTAAACTTTGTAGAGACAAGGTCTTGAACTCCTGGGTTCAAGCAACCCTCTTGCCTTGGCTTCCCAAAGTGCTAGGATCACAGGCTTGAACCACCATGCCCCTCCCAATTTTCCTCATTTTAAACAACTTGTTAGTTCATTCTCTTGTAAGGAGCTTAGATTTCCTCTTCTTTTTTTTTTTTTTTTTTTGACTTGGAGTCAAAAAAGGCTGGAGTGTAGTGGCACACTCATGGTCACTGCAGCCTTGACCTGCTGAGCTCAGGAGATCCTTCAGCTTCAGCCTTCTAAGTAGCTGGAACCATAGGCATGCACCACCATGCCTGGCTGATTTATTTTTTTTTTTAACTTTTGTTGTCTTGATGAGATCTTGCCAAGTTGTCCAGGCTGGCCTTGAACCCCTGGGCTCAGGTAATCCTCTGGCCTCTGCCTCCCAAAGTGCTAGAATTATAGGCATGAGCCTCTGGGCAGGAGCTTAGATTTCTTAAGTAAACATTTACATTACCTGGAAAGAATGACAATCTCATTTTTTGTTTCAATTTGTAGATAAAGGTCCCCAGAGGCTGGGCATGAGGACATTTGGTGGTGAGGCTCTGGGAGGTAATGAGGTTGTGGTAGTAGAGCCCCCACGAATGGGATCAGTGCCCTTAAAAAAGAGACCCCACAGGTGAAGGCTGCGGTGGCCGGGAGCGGCCACTGCACTCCAGTCTGGGTGCCAGAGTGAGACTCCAACATACACACACACACACACACACACACACACACACACACACACACACACACAAAGACACCCCAGGCCAGGTGTGGTGGCTCAGGCCTGTAATCCCAGCGTTTTGGGAGACCAAGACAAGAGGATTGCCTGAGCCCAGGGGTTCGAAACCACCCTGGGCAACCCCAGTCTCTACAATAAATAAAACAATTAGCTGGGTATGGTGGTGCGCACCTGTAATCCTAACTGAACCCAGCTGGTTGAGGTTGCTGTGGCTGTGATTGTACCAATGCACTGCAGAGTGAGACTCTGACTCAAAAAAAAAAAAAAAGAAAGAAAGAAAGAAAGAGAAGGGACTCCAGAGAGCCCCTTCCTCTTACCCCTTCTGCCCTGTGAAGACAGGGGGAGAGGGGGGAAGGTGGCCCTAAATCAACCAGGAGGCAAGCTCTCACCAGACAGACACAAAATCTGTTGGTGCCATGATCTGGGACTTTCCAGAACTGTGAGAAAATAAGTGTCTGTTGTCTGGAAGCCCCGAGTCTGTGGTGTTCTGTTATGGCAGGCTGAGCTGACCAAGACAGTGTGTCTGTGCCTTCCTGTCATCTTTTGTCTTTTCATAAGGACGCCAAATATATGGATAAAAGGTCCATCCTAATGAGTGACTTTCATCTTAACTAATTACATCAGTGCTTGCCCTGTTTTATTCTTTTTTTTTGTAATTTGGAGTTTCACTCTGTCACCCAGGCTGGAGAGCTCCCTTCTGCCTCAGCCTTCCAAGTAGCTAGAACTACGGTGTGCGCCACCACACCTTGCTACTTTTTTTTTTTTTTTTTTTAGTTGGAGTCTCACTCTGTCACCTAGACTGGAGTGCTCCCGGCCACCGCAGCCTCAACCTGCTGGGCTCCAGCGATCCTTCCGCCTCAGCCTGCCAAGTAGCTGGAACTACCGGTGCGCACTACCACGCCCAGCTAATTTTTGATGTATTGTAGAAATGAGGTCTCGCCAAGTTGCCTAGGCGGGTCTCAACCTGCGGGCTCAGGCAATCCACTCACCTCAGCCTCCCAAGGCACAAGATTACAGGCTGAGCCACCGAGCCCGGCTAATAGATGCATATTTTAAGATCAATAAAGATACTGGCTGGTTCTGTAATCTCAGGAGGCTGAGGCAGGAGGATTGCTTAAGGCCAGGAATTTGAGACCAGGCTGGGCAATTAGTAAGATCCCATCTCTTAAAAAAAAAAAATTAACTGGGTGTGGTGGTGTACACCTATGGTCCCAGCTACTCAGGAGACTGAGTCAGGAGGATTGCTTGAGCCCAGAAGTTTGAGGTTGCAGTGAACAATGATATTGTCACTGCACTCCAGACTGGGCAACAGAGTAAGACCCTGTCTCAAAAGAAAAATCAATAAAGATGTTACATTTTATTAAGCCTATTGCTAGCCTTGATGGAGATAATCACATGATGGTTTTGAGCTTTTGCTATTAATATAGTGAATGCTATTAACCAATTTCTTTTCACTGAAACATCTCCACAACCCTAGAATTAGCAGAGTGTCTCATCCACCCCACTCCTTAGTCACTGGATGTCATCCTGGGCTCCAAGTCTTTGTGTGTGTTTAGCATGTATGTATGAAACCTGGAGGAAAATGTGCCATCGCTTGGGTGGTGGAGCAGAGAGCATACATAGGAGGGCATGCAGGTCAGCAGAGCCAGAGCTAGGGAGACTGAGGGAGAACTCAGACACCCTGCTTCACAAGGCCCTTCCTAAAAGGAGCACATCACTGGTGGGTCCCAGGGCCAGGAGCTCCCTTCCTGCAGTGACTTGTGTCAGCTTCCAGATTGTGAGATGAAGACTTGAAACTCAATGGCTGGTCCAGCCTGCATGTCCTAACCACTAAGCAGGACGCTTTTACCCTGGAGCGTAGCAAGTAGAGCTGTGTGTGTGTGTTGGGGGGGAGGGCGGGAGGCGGAGAAATAGTTAAACACTGCCACATTCACCTCCGGAGTGCCAGACGGTGTCATTGTGTGCTGTGGTGTCAGTGGTGTCAGTGTGTGTTGTGGCTTTGACTGGAAATCACTGGTTCTTTGTGTTTTCTCTGCCCACGGCAATGCTGGAATGACTCTTTCGTAATTCTAGTTCAGTTTCTCTGAAGAGAAAACTAATCATTGTTTTGAAGTGACTCATGTAACTTCTCTTTTTTTGAGTCGGAGTCTCACTCTGTCACATAGTCTGAAGTGCAGGGGCACACTCATGGCCACCACAGCCTCAACCTGCTGAGATCACATGATCCTTCCACCTCAGCCTTCCAAGTAGTTGGAACTGCAGGCGCCAGTCACCACGCATGGCTAATTTTTGGATGCATTGTAGAGATGAGCTCTCACCATGTTGCCCAGGCTGGTCTTGAAACCCTGGGCTCAGGCAATCCTCTTGCCTCCACTGCCCAAAGTGTTGGGATTACAGAAGTGAGCCACCCAGCCCGGCTGCAACTTATTTTGTTTTATTTATTTATTTATTTTTGAGTTAGAGCATCACTCTGCCCCCTAGGCTGGAGTGCAGTGGCATGCTTACAGCCACCACAGCCTTGACCTGCGGGGCTCAGGCGATTCTTCCCCCTTAGCCGTCCAAGTAGCTGAAACTATAGACACGCACCACCACGCCCGGCTAATTATTATTATTTTTTGAGTTGAAATCTCACTATGTCACCAGACTGGAGTGCAGTGACACACTCACGGCCACTACAGCCTCGATCTCCTGGGCTCAGGCAATCCTTCTGCCTCAGCCTTCCAAGTAGCTGGAACCACAGGCATGTGCCACCATGCCCAGCTGAATTTTTTGATTTATTGTAGAGATGAGATTCACCGTGTTGCTCAGGCTGGTCTTGAATCTTGAGCTCAGGTAATCCTCTTGCCTCCACCTTCTGAAGTGCTGGGATTACAGACATGAGCCACTGCTCCCACATTATTTATTAATTTTTTTTGAGTGGGAGTTTTACTCTGTCACCTAGGCTGGAGTTCAGTGGCACGCTAAGGGCTACAGAAGCCTCTACTTGCTAGGCTCAGGTGATTCTTCCGCTTCAGCCTTCCAAGTAGCTGGAACTATAGGCCTGTGTCACCATGCTTGGCTAATTTTTTGATCTATTAGAAATCAAAAGAAGTATCACCCTGTTGCCCAGGCTGGTCTTGAACCCATGGGCTGAGGCAATCCTCTCGCCTCCGCCTTCCAAATTGCTGGGATTACAGTTGTGAGCCACCATGCCCAGCCTGTTAGGGCTTTATTTTAAAAATCTAAGCCAGGCCCGGTGGTCCATGCCTGTAATCCCAGCACTTCGGGAGGTGGAGGCAAAAGAATTGCCTGAGTCCATGTGTTCAAGACCAGCATGGGCAACATGGCAAGACCTCATCTCTACAATACCTCAAAAAATTAGCCAGACATGGTGGCACACACCTGTAGTTTGAAGCGGAAGGATCACCTGAACCCAGCAGGTTGAGGCTATAGTGGGCTGTGAGCATGCCACTGCACTCCAGCCTTGGTGACAGAGTAAGACTCTGACTCAAAAAAAATTTTTAAAAATTAAAAAAATAATAAATAAATAAATAAATAAATAATAAAACCCTAATAGAAATGATGACTTTTGGGTGTTCTCTTTTACATATTGGTTTTTAAAATTAATATTTTATTTGAAAAATAGAGGCCGGGCACGATGGCTTAAGCTTGTAATCCCAGCAATTTGGGAGGCTGAGGTGAGAGGATTGCCTGAGCCCGGGGGTTCGAGACCAGCCTGGGCAACTTGGCGAGACCTTGTCTCTACAATATATCAAAAAATTAGCCAGGCGTGGTAGCACCTATAGTTCTGGCTACTTGGAAGGCTGAGGGGGGAAGGAGAGCCTGAGCCCAGCAGGTTGACACTGGGGTGACTGTGAGTGAGCCACTGCACTCCAGCCTGGGCGACAGAGTGAGACTCTGACGCAAAAAAAAAAAAAAAAAAAAAATCTGGGATACCCACAATTAGTACATTAAAAATAAATAAATAAAGGCAGCAGATGGAGATTTAGGGAACGTGAACTGCAGACATACCCCTGCTTACGCTACACTTACAATTCTCAAAGTGTGGTCAGGGGACCCCTATGGAACCCTGAGATCCTTTCAAGTTCAAAACTATTTTCATAATAATACTAAGTCATTATCTTTTTCACTCTCACACATGTAGACTGGAATGTTCAACAGGATAATATTCTGTTATATTGCAACAGACTAAATGCAGAAGCAGATAGAAAATTCCACTGTTGTCTACTGAGTCAGACATTAACAAAATGTGCAAAATGTAAAACAGTGCTACCCTTCTCACTTGATCTCTAACATTTTTTTCTCTGTTTTACACTATGTTGCCCTCCACCTGCTGGGCTCAGGCGATCCTTCTGCTTCAGCCTTCCAAGTTGCTGGGACTACAAGCGTGAACCACCATGCCCAGCTAATTTTTTGATTTATTGTAGAGACAAAGTCTCCCCAAGTTTCCAGGTTGATCTCGAACCATTGACTCAGGCATTCCTCTTGCCTCTGCCTCCTAAAGTGCTGGGATTACAGGCATGAGCCACTGTGCCAGTTTAGTTTTAGCTTCTGATGGAGTAAACATCAATAGATATAATTCACACACAAAAGCCCCTGGGTTGTATTTTTGGGAATGCAACACGACCTTGAAACCCTCAATGGATTGAATGGTGCTGGCCCACATTGGTGAGGATGGATCTTCTTTTCTCTGTCTTCTCATGCAAATGCTAATCCCTGGCTGACTGTGGCTATTATAGTAATCCCAGTGCTTTGGGAGGCTGACATGGGAGGATTGCTTGAACCCAGGAGTTTGAGACCAGCCTGGGCAACATAGCAAGACCTCATCTCTACAGAAAAAAAACAAACTAACAAAAAAATCCCCCCAAAAAACCTAGCCAGGAGTGGTGGCACACACCTGAAGTCCCAGATGTTCAGGAGGCTGAGGTGGAAGGATTACCGGAGTCCGGGAGATGGAGGCTGTGGTGAGTTGTGTGACTGTACCACTGCACTCTAGACTGGGCAACAGAATAAGTTCCCAGCTTAAAAAAATCCAAAAAATAGCGGGGTGCAGTGGCTCATGCTTATAATCACAGCACTTTGGGAGGCTGAGGTGAGAGGATTGCCTGAGCCCACAGGTTTAGACCAGTCTGGGCAACTTGGTGAGATCTCTTCTCCACAATAAGCCAAAAAAAAAAAAAAATTTAGCTGGGCCTGGTGTCATGTGCCGGTAGTTCCAGCTACTTGGAAGGCTGAGGCGGAAGGATCGCCTGAACCCAGCAGATTGAGGCTGCAGTGGTGGGGAGCGTGCCACTGCCCTCCAGCCTGGGCAACAGAGTGAGACTCTGACTCAAAAAAAAAAACCCAAACAACCAAAAACCAAAAACTAACCTTTTTCAGAAACACCCTCACAGACATACCCCCAAATAATATTTTAGTAGCCATCTTGGCATCCTGTCAAATGATGCATAAGATTAACTGTCACAAATGCTCTGTGAAAGTAGAGCATAGAGCTTTGCCAGGTCCCTGACCTCAGGAGACAGAACATGAGAGAGCATGCTGGTAGACTGTGTCACAACTCTGTGAGTGGGCATGGGGAGCCCTCTCCCTTGTCCCTGAATTCCTGGTCATAGAGAGCCTTTGGTCCAACTTACCAGCAAGAGAGGAGTTTGCCCTTGCAGCTCTCTGAACAGGATTGCTGGGCTTTGGTGTCAGAGAAGCTGACCTGTAGGTGTGTGGGAGAAGATCACGCCCTTCCCTTCAGAAAGTGTTTAAGATATCCAGGGACAGGAGTTGGTCCTGCTGGCCTGCAGAATCTGTGTGTCAGGGCTGACTGATTTTGCAGCCAAATGAAGACTTTTCTTACCTAAGTTCAGAGTAAACACTGTATATAAGACTCACTCCCATGCCATCCTCCTCTTCCCTTTCTCCCTCATCCTCTGTCTCTCTGTACTTTGGGGTGGCTATAACAAACTGCCACAGACTGGGTGGCTTATACACAACAGACATTGATTTCTGACAGTTCTGGAGACTGGGAAGTTCAAGGTCAAGGCACTGGGAGATTTGGTGTCTGGAGAGGGCCTGCATCCTGGTTTACAGATGATCATCTATACCTCTTATTATAGAGATGAGGTCTCAACAAGTGTGCCTGGGCTGGTCTCTAACCCATGGGTTCAGGCAGTCCATTCGCTTCAGCCTCCCAAAGTGCTGGGATACAGCCTGAGCCACTGAGCCTGACTCAGACTCCCTTTTATTGTTTATTATTTTTATTTATTCATTCATTTTATTTTATTTTCTTGAGTTGGAGTCTCACTCTGTCGCCCAGACTGGAGTACAGTGGCACACTCATGGCCACCCCAGCTTTGACCTGTTGGGCTCCCGTGATCCTTCCGCCTCAGCCTTCCAAGTAGCTGGAACTACAGGTGTGCCCTACCACGCTAATTTTTTTTTTTTTTAATTTTTATTGTAGAGATGAGGTCTTGCCAAGTTGCCTGGACTTGTCTCAAACCGCAGGCTCAGGCAATCCACTCGCCTTGGCCTCCCAAAGTGCTGGGATTACAGGCTGAGCCACCAAGCCTGGCCTTTTTATTTTTTATTTTTGTGGAGACAAGGTCTTGTTATGTTGCCCAGGATGGTCTCGAACTCCTGGGCTCAGACGATCCTTCCACTTCAGGCTTTCAGCTAGCTGGGACTACAGATGCTTGCCACCACTCCTGGCTAATATTTTGATTTTTTTGTAGAGATGAGCCCAGGTTGATCTCAAACTCCTGGGCTCAGGCAATGCTCCTGCCTCAACCTCCCAAAGTGCTGGGATTATGGACTGAGCTACTGCACCTGGCCTGGGATCCCTTTAAAAAATTTTTGAGCCGGGCTCGGTGGCTCAGCCTGTAATCCCGCGCCTTTGGGAGGCTGA